>NC_057841.1:56257954-56561363 GCF_910594005.1 Cervus elaphus
ACTAAAGAACCTCTTGATGAAAGTCAAAGAGGAGAGTGAAAAAGTTGGCTTAAAGCTCAACATTCAGAAAACTAAGCTCATGGCATCCGGTCCCATCACTTCATGACAAATAGATGGGGAAACAGTGGAAACAATGGCTGACTTTATTTTTGGGGGCTCCAAAATCACTGCAGATGGTGACTGTAGCCATTTAAAAGACACTTACTCCTTGGAAGGAAAGTTATGACCAACCTAGACATCATGTTAAAAAGCAGAGACATTACTTTGCCAACAAAGGTCGATCTAGTCAAGGCTATGGTGTTTCCAGTAGTCATGTATGGATGTGAGAGTTGGACTATATATAAAGAAAGCTGAGTGCTGAAGTATGATCCTTTTGAACTGTGGTGTTGGAGAAGACTCTTGAGAGACCCTTGGACTGCAAAGAGATCCAACCAGTCCATCCTAAAGGAAATCAGTCCTGAGTGTTCATTGGAAGGACTGATGTTGAAGCTGAAACTCCAGTATTTTGGCCACCTGATGCAAAGAGCTGACTCTTGAAAAGACCGTGATGCTGGGAAAGATTGAAGGTGGGAGAAGGGGACGACAGAGGATGAGATGGTTGAATGGCATCACTGACTCAATGGACATGAGTTTGGGTGAACTCTGGGAGTTGGTGATGGACAGGGAGGCCTGGCGTGCTGTAGTCCATGGGGTCGCAAAGAGTTGGACACGACTGAGTGACTGAACTGAACAAACTGGAGAATAAAAACCATAGGGTCATCTCAATAGACGTAGTAAAAGCTTTTGACAAAATCCAACATGATTTATGATAAAAGCTGGGAATAGAGAAGTTTCTTCAACATAATAAAGGCCATATGTAACAAACCCACAGGCTTCCGTAGTAGCTCAGTTGGTAAAGAATCTGCTTGCAGTGCAGGACAGCCGGGTTTGATGAAAGGAATCAGAGTCCCCGACTTCAAACTATACTACAAGAGTACAGTAATCAAAATGGTATTACACTGGCAAAAAATCCTGAAATATAGATCAGTGGAACAGGATAGAAAGAAATAAAGTCATGTGCCTATGGACAACTAAACTATGACAAAGGAGGCAAGAATGTACAGTAGAGAAAAGACAGTTTCTTTACTATGTGTTGCTGGGAAAACTGGACATCTGCATGTAAAAAAATGAAACTAGAACCCTCTTTAACATCATACACAAAAATAAACTCAAAATGGACCAAAGACTTAAGTGTAATGTCGGACATATAAAACTCTTAGAGAAAAACAGAGAAACAACACACTTTGACATTAATCACAGCAGTATCTTTTTGATCCACCTCCCAGAGTAATGAAAATGAAAACAAAAATAAACAAATGGGACCTAATTAAACTTAAAAGCTTCTGCACAGAAAAGGAAGTCATGAACAAAATGAAAAGACAACCCACAGAATGGGAGAAACTATTTGCAAACAAAGCAACCAACAAGGGATTAATCTTCAAAATATACAAACAAGTCATGCAGCTCTATGTTAAAAAAAATGGGCAGAAGGTATAAATAGATATCTCTCCAGAGAAGATATACAGATGGCCAAAAAGCACATGAAAAGATGCCAAACCTCACTAATTATTGGAGAAATGCAAATCAGAACTACAATGAGGTATCACTTCATACCAGTCAGAATGGCCATTATCAAAGTCTACAAACAATAAATAAATGCTGCATTGTTGGTGAGAATGTAAATTGGTATAATCACTGTGGAGAACGGTATGGAGGTTCCTTAAAAAATTAAACATAAGACTTCCATATGATCCAGCAATCTCACTTCTGGGCATATATCTGGAGAAACCATCATCTGAAAGGATACATGCACCCTCGTGTTTGTTGCAGCCGTGTTTCAGCACTGTTTACCTTGGCTGCGACAGGGAAGCAGCCTAAATGTCCATCAGCTGAGGAGCAGATACAGAAGATGTGGTACAGAGATATACAGTGGGATGTACTTAGCCATAGAAATGAAATAATGCTCTTTGCAGCAACATGGATAGACCTACTCGAGATTACCATAGTAAGTAAAATAAGTCAAAGAGTGATACCATATGATATTGCTTACATGTGAAATCTAAAAAAATGGTATGTGAACTCATTTAAAAAACAGAAATAGAGTCACAGATGTAAAATATAAGCTTATGGTTTGTTGTTGTTGTTTAGTCGCTGAGTTGTGTCTGACTCTGCCACCCGATGGACTGCAGCGTGCCAGACTTTCCTGTCCTTCACTATCTCCCAGAGTTCGCTCAACTCATGTCCATTGAGGCAGTGATATCATCCAACCATCTCACCCTCTGTCGTCCCCTTCTCCTGCTCTCAATTTTCCCCAGCATCAGGGTCTTTTCCAGTGAATTGGCTCTTCACTTCAGGTGGCCCTTTGGAGCTTCAGCTTCAGGATCAGTCCTTCCAGTGAATATTCAGGGTTGATTTCCTTTAGGATTTTTTTTTTTCTGCACAAAGGTTTCTTTTTATTTATAACATAGGCAAAGTTATTTAAGTCAATAAGTTTTTAAGGATTTTCACACGTCCTGATTCTCTCCACTGCCAGTCACCATAGTTCCTCCAAAGTTGTCATCTTCAAGGCAGCCCTTTCAAAAAGTTCTGCTCAGTCTACAGCTGTGATACTTGCCACAGTTGTTTTAGTTGGGCCTCTTTGATCTTCAATGGAGTGCACTTCAAAGTTTGCCACCTGTAATCTTTAAGATTCAATTTCCTCAAGCAGTTTACTATAGGATCCTGTTTAGGGTCAGGAGATGGGATCTGTCTAGTTCTCTAAAAACTTATCAAGTTCAAATCATATTAATTCCTAAGTTATCACACCCTAAAACCTGAGAGATCATTGGGATATGCCAATACCTTTGGAAAATCCAGACACTATATTCCGAAGATAAAAGCCTAAAAAAGAAGCCCATCTTTGTTTGTTTTATGTCAACATTAAAACTGAGTACTAGGATCAGTACAGCTGGAAATTTAAAAGCTTGTTTAACTTTATAGCCCTGGAAGCAATCTTTATGCTCCTCAATACACGCCCATTTTATGGATCATGTTCCTTCTTATCTGTATACTGGACAATGACTTGTGGGTTGCAAAAGAGGATTTACTTTCGCACTTGTCTGTAAGTCTTTGTCCACAAATTAAACAAAAACAAACACAAGTGCTTCCTTTAGGATTGACTGGTTTGATGTCCTTGCAGTCCAAGGGACTCTCAAGAGTCTTCTCCAGCCCCGCAGTTTGAAAGCATCAATTTTTTGGCACTCAGGCTTCTTTATGGTCCAACTCTCACATCTGTACATGACTACCAGAAAAACCATAGCTTTGACTATATGAACCTTTATCAGCAAAGTGATGTCTCTGTTTTATAACGCACTGTCTAGGCTGGTGTGCAGCAGTCCTTGGGGTTGCAAAGAGTCAGACACAACTGGGCAACTGAACAACAACAACAACAGCAAGAACAACTAGGTTTGTCATAACGTTTTTCCCCAAGGAGCAAGCGTCTTTTAATATCATGGCTGCAGTCATCGTCCCCAGTAATTTTGGAGCCCAAGAAAATAGAATCTATCACTATGTCCACTTTTTCTCCATCTGTTTGCCATGAAGTGATGGGATTGGATGCCGTGATCTTGGTTTTTTGAATGTCAAGTTTTAAGCCAGCTTTTTCGCTCTCCTATTTCACCCTCATCAAGACTCTTTAGTTCCTCTTCACTTTCTGCCATTAAAGTGGTATCATTTGCATATTTGAGGTTGTTGATATTTCTCCTGGCAGTCTTGATTCCAGCTTGTGCTTCATCCTGTCTGGCATTTTGTGTGATGTACTCTGCATATAAGTTAAATAAGCAGATTGGCAATATACAGCCTTGATGGACTTCTTTCCCAATTATGAACAAGTCTGTTGTTCCATGTCCAGTTCTAACTGGTGCTTCTTGTCGTGCATACAGGCTTCTTAGGAGACTGGTAAGGTGAAGTTAAGAACACGCAAAGAGAGAACAAGGAAGGTGTTCTCAAAATCAGCACTTCTCACTATTCATCATATATTGATTCTCTGAGCCACCTCCAGAGATACTTACATAACTGGGGTGGCAGGGAGCACCAGCAGTGGGCGTTTTAGAAGCTCTCCAGGTGATTCTGATGTGCAGCCCGGCTGAGACCCATGCTGGCTTACAGGATGGGTGCTATTAAAATACATTTTACACTATCTCTTCAGTTGACAAATTGAGTTCCAGAGACATAGAAAAGTTGGTGTGTAAGTATTACTCTCGGAGAAGGCGATGGCACCCCATTCCAGTACTCTTGCCTGGAAAACCCCACGGACGGAGGAGCCTGGTAGGCTGCAGTCCATGGGGTCGAGAAGAGTTGGATACGACTGAGTGACTTCACTTTCACTTTTCACTTTTATGCATTGGAGAAGGAAATGGCAATCCACTCCAGTGTTCTTGCCTGGAAAATCCCAGGGACGGGGGAGCCTGGGGCTGCTATCTATGGGGTCGCACAGAGTCGGACATAACTGAAGCGACTTAGCAGCAGCAGCAAGTGTCATTCTGATACCTTCTTAGGTTTCTAGGACCATTTTCAGACCTTTATATCCCAGAGGCATTCATGCTCTTGATGTTCCCACCCGACCTCATATTACATTAAAATATAGTCACCCCATATTCACTGTAATTGATACAGAATTACGTGAGTCCTACTGTAGTTTGAATGTAGTTTAAAAGATGTTAGGGTCATTTGGGGGCCAGGTCTCGGACATTACCTTAGACCCTTGCAGTTTCTTGGCTTTGAGGGGTTACAGACCCAGAGCCCTTAGTATATTTCGTCCCTAAGAGTTCAGATGAAGAACAGAGTGAATCTTGCCTACCTGCATGGCCTCCATGCTGCACAGTGACTCTGCATCCTGAGTCTGAGTCTTTGTGCATGTCCCCAGCCCAGTCTCAGGTGTTGCGTGCATTCAAAGCCCCAAGCTATCCGGCTTAGCTGCTGGCAGTGTGGATGAAGATAATAACTTTGCCAGCTCACTTGAGTTCTTTGCCGCAAAGCTGGCCCAGCAGCTACTCACAGAGCATGTCTGGGCGGGGACAGTAACTGTTTTTCATCAACTGCCAGTCAGTGATGACTCCGGTCAGAGCTTCCACCATAACTGCTGTGAAGCGCATCTCCCAGCAGCTGGCCCTGGTCGGTCAGCGAGGGCAGACCACTGGCCAAGAAAACCCCATTGGAGGGTACCGCCTGCACAAGCCTGTACCCGAACATCAGTTAAATCTACTTTGAACCATGCAAATGTGCTGGAGAGCAATTTCCTCAAGAAGAATCTGCAAAGATTAACAAGTATATGAAAAGATACTCAAAATCATGAGTAAGCAGAGAAAAAGGTAAATTAAAATAATACAAGAGCCCTTTATACCAGAGATTCCCAATCCTGACTACTTTAGAATCACCTGGAAAGACTTAAAACAAAAACAGAGACATCACCCAGGTCCTCCCCTAAGAGATTTGGATCCACATGCTCTGGGTGGGGCTTGGACATTTTTGTTTTATTTTGTTTTTGTATTATTTCAAAGTTTCCTGAGGTGTTTCTTTGGAATTAAAGGCCTATTGCACTGGCAGTAAGTACAAAGCTGGGGAAGTGCTGGCAGGGGTGGCAGAGATTCTCGAGAGAATCTGGCACTGTTTGTTTGCACTAAGGGCATGCACATCTCTGCCTCAGCAGTTCTGCTCCTAAGTGTATGTACACCAAAGAAAATTTTCCTCAGCTCCATCAAGAGACTTGTACAAGGTATTGATTGCAACATTATTTGTAATGATGAAGCCAGAGAAAACCTGAGTATCCACCTGGGAGAGTGGATGTTTCAGTGGGGTGGCCGCACAAACAGCAGTTAAGTTGATGTGCCGAGTGCATTATCCTTGAGTCTTAAAAGCATAGTGAAAGTAGGGAGAATCTAAAACAACCATACTCATTTTGCCAAACCATTTGCTGTATAAGATGGGGGAGAGTGAGATGAGATGCTGAGATAAAGGTGAGTAAAATGAGAGCCAGGAGAGGACCAGTGATGATGTGATATGAACTGAGGAGTAAGACTGACCTGACCCTCTGCAGCTATGGGAGGAGAAAAGAAGGAAAAGAAGCTCATGGGGACAGCACGGAGGAGCAAGGAGAGAAAGGGACTGAGAAGGGAGCTCACAGGGAGACAGGCCCTCCGGACAGTCTGTCTCGGGAGGTGTAGGTGTATGGAGACAAGAAGTTAGTGAGCATCCAAGTCAGAGCTCGTTTGTGCATAGTGGAAAACTCTGACCCAGTTCGGAGGAGTAAATTGGCTGCAGGGAAACTCAGAGAAGTGTGGCCTCTGGGGAAGTTCCTATGGGGTGGTCTCTATGCACTGAGAGATGGGCTTGACTTGGCTAAAAGATACGTGTGGGAGAGGAGGGTCATGAGGAACAGATGAGAGATGGGACCACTAGGCTTCGAAAGCCAGACAGGAGGAGTCAGAACTCAGTTCTATCTTTGTAAAATAGATAACTGAAAATAACGTGCTGTATAGCACAGGAAACTACTCAATACTCTGAATCGGGAGAAGAATCTAAAAAGAAAGTGAGTGTGTGTATTGGGTCAGCCAAAAGTTTGTTCAGGTTTTTTGTAAGATGTTATGGAAAAACTCAAATAAACTTTTCGGACAATCCAGTGTATGTGTAACTTGGCTGTACACCCGCATCTAACACAACATTGTAAATTAGCTATATTCCAGTACAATTTCAAAAACAGCATAAAAATATTATTCTAAAATATGAGGTAGCATACTGTAGTGATAAAAAGAATCGACTCTAAAACTAGACTGCTTAGGTATATATTTTGGCTTCACTGATTCCTAGTTGTGTGACCTCGAGCACCTGTTTTAACCTCTGTGTGCCTCAAAAATGGTGCCTTTTCTGTAAAATCAGGAAAATGTCTGCTAGAATTATCCCGAGAATGAAATAAGCTAATGTTCATCAAGTGCATAGAACATTTGTGTAGGATTCCTTAAGTATTATTTAGGTGTTTGTTAAATAAATACAAATAAATGACTCCCTTTTCCTAGGTTTGGGAGACAGATGCCTTTTCTTCCTACTTAAGGAATGGTACTGAAGGGCTTCCTTGATGGAAAGATGTCAGTCTGTGATCATCATGCGACAGGCATGGCTTTGTGGTTTGCATGTTGGATCCAGGGCCCAGAAGGCACTGACAACCAGAATATCCAAACCTGTGGGGATTCTTCTGTCCTGGATTTTCATCTCTCCACAGCTGCTTCTGTAATCCCTGGAACAAGCCTTTTTTGTGGGGCTTAGCTGCATTTTATGGCAAGTGTGGAGAAAGTGTGGAGACAGAAGGCATCTCTCGCCAGTGGGGCCTGGACTGGGAGGCGCTGGATGGCCTGGCCCTTGGGTGGCGTGGACGTGCAGCCAGGCAGTACCTGCGCAGGGGCTGACGCCCAGCAAAGGGAAGGCCTGACCTGGGGTCATTCAGCACTGAGCCTGGTGGGGAACACTTTCTCTCTAATTTTAACTGTATTAATTTTCACATGCCACTTAAATTGTTATTATCAAAAAGGAAAGAGAGGAAAAAATCCTCCATTATACTTCTGGCCTTGTAGAGGTCAAGTGTTTATACATTCATCTTTGTTTAACTTCCTAGTTTCTTAGCTAAGAGATAATGGTGGGAAAAAAACATTTGTGCATCAATCTTTGAGGAGCTCAAATGTTAGAAAGAGAGATGGGAAGACAGTCATAAATCTCTTATTTAAGAGTAACTTAGAGGTGAGACTGAGGGGCTGGAGCAAGCAGAGGCCATGTGGAGAGGCTGCATCTCAGGGGTGGCAGTCTACCTGGGTTTTGAAAGAAGGATAGTTTTCAAAATCTCAGTTACTCACCGGTTGTGTGACTTTGGGCAAGTTACTTGCACTTCAGAAGCTGTTTTCTTGTGAGTGAAAGCGGGTCATTAAGTACTGCCTGCTAGTAAATGTAGTCATGAGGATTAAATGGTAGAATGTTTATGAAGTGCTTAACACAGCCCTGGCACAGAATAAAGCTCAGTCAATGCTTACTGGATGCATGAATGAATGAATGGATTAGCATGCATTGGTACATAGCCCTGAAAGGTCATGGCAAAGCTGGTAATAAGACATCACTGCCTAATTGTTCTCTAGTTGATTGATTCTTACCCAAAACCCTTAATTTAAAAATACAAATGATGATTTAAGGACATATGTAACTCTAGTCATTATGCTGTGTGCCTTAAACTTATACAGTGTTATATGTCAGTTATGTCTTAATAAAACTGGAAGAAAAAAGAAAAATACAAATTTTATTTTCTTTTAGATTTTTTCTATTTAAAAAGTTATTTTGTATTGAACTATAGTTGATTGACAATGTATTAGTTTCAGGTATACAGAAAAGTGATTGATTTATACATATATATGTGTATATCCATCCATATATATCTATTCTCTTTCAAATTCTTTTTCAATTTAGGTTATTACAGAATTTGAGTAGTGTTCCTTGTGCTATGTAGTAGGTCTGTGTTGTAGTACACACTAATTATATGTAGTAGTGTGTACATGTTAATCCCAAACTCCTAATTTATCCCTCCCCCATCTGTTCCATTGGTAACCATTAATTTGTCTGTGAGTCCGTTTCTGTCTTGTAAGTTCATTTGTACTGTTTTTTTAAGATCCCACATATAAGTGGTATCATATATTGGTTTTTTCTCTGTTTGACTTACTTCACTTAATATGATCATCTCTATGTCCATCCATGTTGCTGCAAATAGCATTATTTCATTCTTTTTCATGGTTGAGTAATATTCCATTGTATGTAAGTACCTCATCTCCGTTATCGATTCCGCTGTCAATGTATATTTAGAATGCTTCCTTGTCTCGGCTATTGTAAACAGTGCTGCAGTGAACATTGGAGTGCATGTATCTGTTCAGATTATGGTTTTCTCTGGATATATGCCCAGGAGTGGCGTTGCTGGGTTGTATGGTGGCTCTATTTTAGCTTTTTCAGTAACCTCTATACTATTCTCCATGGTGGTTGTACCAATTTGCATTCCCACCAACAGTGTAGGCAGTTTCCCTTTTCTGCAGACCCTCTCCAGCATTTATTATTTGTAGACATTTTGGTAATGGCCTTTCTCACTGGTGTGAGGTGATATCTCATTGTAATTTTGATTTGCAAAGAAATGCAGATTAAAAAAAATGAGCAAAAGACTTGAATGGATGTTTCTCTGAAGAAGACATACAGATGGTCAAGTACACGAAAAGGTGCTCAGCATCCTAATTATCAAGGAAATACAAATGAACCACAGTGAGATATCACCTCGTACCTGTTAGAATGACTACTATCAAAAAGACAAGCAATAGCAAAGTGCTGGCAAGGATGTGGAGGAAAGGGAACCCTGATGCACTGTTGTAGGAATGTAAATTGGTACAGCCATTATTAAAAACAGTTCCTCAAAATAAAATTAGAAATAGAGTTACCACATGATCCAGCAGTTCCACTTCTAGGTATATGCCCAAAGGAAATGAAATCACTGTCTTGAAGAGATATTTGTACTTCTATATGCATTGCAGCCTTGCTCACTATAGCGCAGATATGGAAGCAAATTAAGTGCTCATCAATAAAGAAAATGGGGTGTGTGTGTGTGTGTGTGTGTATATGAAAAGTGGGAAAGTGAAAGTGTTAGTTGCTCAATTGTGTCCTACTCTTGCTACTCCATGAACTGTAGCCCGCCAGTTTCCTGTCTGTGGAATTCTCCAGGCAAGAATACTGGAGTGGGTTGCCATTCCTTTCTCCAGAGGATCTTCCTGACCCAGGTATTGAACCTGGGTCTCCTGCATTGCAGGCAGATTCTTTACCAACTGAGCCACCAGGGATATATATATATATATATATATATATATATATATATATATATATACACACTTAATAATATATATATATATATGATGAAATATTATTTAGTGATAAAAAGAAGGAAATCCTGCCGTTTGTAACAGCATGGGCAGACCTTGAGGATATTACGCTAAGTAAAATAAATTAGAGACAAATACTGTCTTATTTCACTTATATGTAGAATCTAAAAATTACAGGCTCGTAGAAACAGAAAATAGAATGATGAGTGTCAGGTCCTGAGGGTGGAAAAATGGGGAGAAGTTGCTCAAAGGGAAAAAACATTCCCTTATAAAGTGAATACACTTTTGGGATCTAATGTACAGCATGGTGACTATAGTTAATATTGTATACTTGAAAAGTGGGATGAGAATAGACCTTTAAAATTCTCACCATAACAGCAGCAACAGTGAAATGGATCTCCTTTCTGAAGTCCTGTTCTAGCAATCAGCTTATTTTCCAGGGGCTCACCAACAGGACGGGAAGCCTCATCTCCATCCTTTAGGACTGGAATCGCATCTATCTAGGTGCTACTGCACTGATACCTGTAGGCAAATCATGACATAGTTGGCAACGAATACTCAGACTCAGGATCATTCTCCAGTTGAATTGAACTTGTTGAAAAATCTTGATATTTTTCTTTGATTTCTCTCATGCTGACCATTTTCTTGAACCCCAGACAGAGATCCAGTCTGCAAAACTTGTAAGTCTTACCTTCTGCCCAGGAATTTCTAAGCCTGTACTATAAACAGGGTCTAAATTCCAGCATCCTCTCCCTAGAAGGCAAGTCTGCTGCAAGCATTGATGACACTCCCTTTGTTCTGCTAGTAAACAACCGTGCTGCCTCCATATATCTGAGGCCTGTCGCAAGACTCTGGTTGTTTTTAATTTTTTTTTCTATTTATAAGGGATTAAGCTTATAAATACTTGTTCCTCTCCTTCATCTCCCAGATTTTCTCAGCATCTAAAGTGACACAGTGAGTGTGATAAGTATTTAATAACTACTTCTTGGGTTGGATGAATGCAGAGCCACAGACCTATCTTGAACCTTATTAAATATCACTAAATGCTTTGGTATTTCATCATGAAAATGGGGTAATGATATTTAATTCAGGAAGGTATTAGGAGGATTAGATATGATCGGTGAGGTACGTCCTGGAAGAGGCATCCCTTCAGAAGAAATGTCAATAATATTAATAACAAGATGTGGTTGTGTCAGAAACCACCAAGGTGTGGAGTAGCACTCATTCAATGTGCCTTAGTGACATTCTTCAGCAAGGGATGAAACTTTCATTTGCTTATCTCTCATCTACGCTTGAACTGCCCTCCTGTAGTTTTCTATTTATGGAAGGAAAAATAACCTCTTAATTTATTTAAGCTTTTGTTTTTTGTTGGGAGGGGCAAGAGAGGTAGCTTCTCGAACAAATGTGCAGATAGTTTTAATTTTTTCACTCTCCCACTTCGATCACTTTTTTCGCATAGTCATTGTATGGCGGGAAGGGGATCCCCTTCCAGGGCCCGAGAGTGGTCTCTTGTCTAATGCTCAGAAATGAATTGTCCGAGGAGACACACGTACTGACAAAGCAAGAGGCTTTATTGGGAAGAGGAACCCAGGTGGAGAGCTGCAGGGTAAGGGAACCCAGGAGAACTGCTTTGTTGCACTGCTTTTTTCTGATGATGGGGTCAGTTTCTGGTTGTTTCTGGCCAATCATTCTGACTCACGGTTAATCCTTGTGGCACACGCAGTCCTCAGCCAAGATGGATTCCAGTGAGAAGGATTCTGGGAGATGGTAGGACACATGGTTTCTCCTTTTGACCTTTCCCAGATTCTTCCAGTTGCTGGTGGCTTGTTAGTTCCCTGTTCCTTACCAGGACCTTCTTGTAAAATAACTCATGCAAGTGGTTACTGTGGTGCCTGGCCAGATTGGGTGGTTTCAATCAGCATTTTCCCTAATAACCGCATTGGTTTGATTTTGACTAATACTTAAAAACTTCTCTTACAACTTTTTTTTTGTATTTGAATGATTTTCTTATCAAGTTTAAATTAATAGGAAATACAGATCTAACTAAAATATTTATTGAAGCATCTGAAATCTATTCTCTGTTATTATTTTAGTCACTCAACACAACATAATGAACTATACCAATGTCCTGGTCTTAAAAAAAAAAATTGCTAAAGATGACAGAGTTGGATCTGTCAAATTAGTTGTCATCATACTGAAAGACCAAAGCAGAAATACAAAGGCATTTTGATTAGTATCTGATCATGGTGAAATTTCAGTCATGGAAGTATTTGACGTGACTGACCTGATCAATAAATTAATTTTGTTGTAATCTTTAAGACTACAGTGTGGTTCATTTTATAACAGATGACATTTTAATAGGCTCTGCATTCTTTGGGCTAAAAAATTACCAGTTGCTAGAGGACTGTCAACCACTCTCAATTAATATAGACTTCCAAAATTTTTTTTGGCTTAAAATGCTACAGATATTAGAGAGATTTTCTAGGAGATATTTGGCATACCAATGAGAATTACCTGTATTGCATGTGGTAATCCGAGTGTGTTCCACTTTAGCTGTTGGTCTGTGATGTGAAAAAAGCACAGAAACTATTCTTTGGAAAAATAAAGGTCTAATTTTATGCTGAAACTAAGTTCATAACAATTTACTTTGGCTCGTGTAACAGTTCATCAGCTAATGACAATCCAGGTGGAATTTTGATATTATTTTGTTGGTGACATACACTCTGGAATTTTACCTTTTCAGTCATTCTGGAGAACTTAAATATGTGTGTAGGTGTTAGTGGGGGCTTCCCAAGTGGCTCAAATGATAAAGAATCTGCCTGTAATATAGGAAACCTGAGTTTGATCCCTGGGTTGGGAAGATCCCTTCCAGGATGAGTGGCCACCCATTCCAGTATTCTTGCCTGGGAAACCCCATGGACAGAGGAGGCTGGTGGGCTACAGTCTGTGGTGTTGCAAAGAGTCAGATAGGACTGAACACACACGCATGTATGTGTTAGTACCACAGTGCCATGCTAGATTTTTTCTTAAGTTCAAGTAAACTGCGTATTCTAATCAAATTATTGTTTGTTCACTAGATGTATTAAATCGATTCACTAAATGTATTAAATCTATTTTTAAATTCATTGACTTATCCAGTGGTCATGATTAGTACTAGTGAGTCTCCTAACTTGCATGGATTTCATATTGCTAAGTGACCATATATTCTGGCTCATAGGGGATAGTACTGTCTTTGTGGAATTAAATTATTAACACTGCCTCCTTTTGCTTTCAGAAGTATTTTGGTTTGGAGTGATAAACTACATGATCACTCTACTTATACTGTCATAGAAGCCATGGTTTCATTGCCTTAATTTCATCGTGGAGGGGTAAAGCATTGTCTTTCTCTCCTCCCTAGAATAAATCCCTTTCCTAGTTTTTTTCCACACCTTTTACATTCTCTACATCCAAAGGCCGTTTTACTGTGTTTCTGTGGGTTCCAATGGAAGCTTGCATCTAAAGAATGCATTTATAAGAGAACTGTATAGAGATGATCAAAAATATTTTAAGACATAATCATTATATATTTTACTCTATTCCAATGGAGCAGGAATCTTGACTATTGTTCACCATTGAGTACTCAGCCTCTTGCACAGTGCTTGCTTATAACAGAGATTCAGTAGTGCTATTGAAGGAATAAACAATTTAAAACTTACCTATTTTTTAATTTGAAAAAACTGAAGTTTCTTCATATACACAATTTTCTTCCATAAAGATGTGAAGACACTCCATGCACCTGCTTGGAATCATTGGTTAGGAAAATATTTCTCAAACATTGTTCAAATAAAGATTACTTGACCTTTGGCCAAAAACTCAGGCTCCCAGCCTCTGCCCCTGAAAGTCTGGTTCAGTAAGTCTCATATGGCTTCAGGTATACAACAGGCATCATATCTAGAATCCTTTCCAAGTCCACGTCTTTGAAATCTTTGTTTCATTTTATTGTCAAAAGGACATTTGCTTGAATTCCTACTAGGCTGTCCATCTTTCTACAAAGTCACTACTAATTAATTATAGAGAGAGTATTAGACCGAAAAGAAACTGGGTTCTGCCACATAACTGGTCTTATCACTTCCTCTCTTTGGATACAAATTTTCTCAACCTTAGAGTGACAAAGCTGAATGACAAGATCTCCTAGCCCTCTTTCAGCTCTATTATCAGGTAATTCTTGTCTTTGAAACCTGATAGATATCTGGCCAGGTAAAAAGTGCTCCATGAGACATTTTCAACAAAAAAGTGTAAGTACTTTGTCTTTGTTGCTTCGTTTATAAGAAATTAACTATGGACTAATTACAAACTGAAGAGATATTTTTAAACTTTTAGGTTACTTAAGCACCATTCTTCATAAACAAACTTCTATACCAGTTTATTTGGGATTCCCTAGAAACATGTTTTGGGAACTGATTGATAACTTTTTATTTGAGGTTAAAAATGATTTCTTAACTCTTGCTAATTGTATAGAGCCCTCTAAAGATATTTCTACAGATAAGAAAAAAGTCCATCGCATTTGAGTATAATTTGCAGAAGTTAGAAAAGCCTCCCTACCCAAGTGTCCTATTACTAAATTGTAAGGAAAATCAGAATTAATCTTTTTGGTAACTATGCCAAATATTGAATAGATTTCACAAAAAGGGGAGAGAAGGAGACTCTGGTGAATATACTCACAGAGATTCATTAATCAGATTAGCCATAGGTGTCAGACTGGGTCTTGGAGGAGTATCAGCCAAATTATATATATTTTATCCAGAAGTATAAATCAGATTAGATTAACTTTTTCTAGAATCAGAGAAAGAGAATAGATTGGGAAAGTTTTAAAGCTGGGAAGAAACCTGAGAAGGTCAAGACTTGATGAGCAGAGTGTTCCAAATACCTAAAGGTTGTTGCCAGTAAAAGTGGAAAGATGTTCGTGTCTAGTTGGTAAAGAAGCAACAGCAACATTCACTTATTTCAGAATTCTATCTTGGGCTGTTCCTGAAGTCAGATGGAAGAGTTCTGTAAAATGATGTGATAGGAGAAAGAAGGAAGAATTGTATAATTGCAGTTTCTTTATACCAGACGAGCTGTCTGGTGGCATAGTACTGAAGGTGTCATCACAGAGGTGGGATTGATTTTCTTGTATCCTCATATAATTGCCTAACACTCTACTTCCTGTAAGGTGGATTCCACCTAAAGAATAATTATTATTGGTTTAATCCACATTAGCACCGATGTCTCACAGTGGGTATTAATCAACTCAATTATCTCTCCAGGTCCAGGTATAAAGAGCAATGAACAGGCTGAAAAATGTTTCTGGAGATAAGCTGGTGATTTTGACACTTCAGGAATGGACAGAAAACGTGGGAAATACGTAGTGAATATTGAAGACTCTGGAAACCAGCCAGTGAGTATTGGTGGCATCACTGTGGTGTGTTCTTATAGTTCACAGTCTTGTTTCCAACAAGAATACAACTTTATTTTTTTTATTACAACCTAGTTCTTCTCCAAAAGGAATTCTTAATCAAAATTCTACATGAAAAAACAATTTTCAGCTATTCTATTACTACTTGTTAATTAGGAAACCTGTGTTTTTTCTGTATATCAGTATACGAATTATTAAGAAATTTATTTTAATTCTCACTAATCTAAGGTATTAGCAATTTAGGGTGTAACAATTTATTAACTTAATCAAATAATTCTCTACAGTCATTGTAACTCAACTATAAGATGACGAATCTGTGGTTGATTGCATTAACAAATTACATTTTTAAAATGTGATATATAGATTTTTGTATTAATTGCCTGGACTTTTAGTGTAATATGTACATTTGTCAGAGATCAAAAATTTCATAAATTTTTGAAAGTTAGAACATGATCCTTTAAGTGAAGTCTTGGTACAGGAAGCAAATTATCTAGCAAGCCCTTTAGTTAAAGACTTGCCTCTAGTTAACTACTTGTGAATTTCTTTTTTAGTAGAGAATTATATTCGAGGGAAATAGTAGAATTCAATTATATACCATATTATTTGACTATCGCTTATGTTTTTAGAAGAAATAAGTTAGGACTGTATGTTTTGGGATTGCCTTTTATAAAACTTTGCCTTTGATTAGAGAGCTACTGATACTGGAGACAAATGGAAATGTGTTGATTGAAATCAGTATAAGTTTGAATGCACAATTTTATTCTTTGAGGAAAAATATCTTTGTCCCCCTGCACTAACAAGGAAGTTACAAGGCCGGGAAATTGTTCTCTTGATCCTAGAACAGCACTCTTTCCCCTAAAGATGTTCTTCATGGCTCTTTGAGCCTTGCGACTGTGTTATTAGGTCTTCACAGTGTAAAGATACTCAGATAAAAAGGTCCCTTTACTAAGGAATTAATCATCTTGAAGATTTCCCTAGGCAGTGATGACATTTTTGAATAAAGAGCACTCATTTTCATCACTGAGTATCTCACATTACATCTGGATATTTGTACATAATGGTAGAGAAATTTTTTTCGGTTGAGGTCCGTTTTCACCAGTGGATCAAAGGAGCAACTGACATCTACGTAAAAAAAGAAGAAATTTAGGAGTCTGTTTTTCCTTCTTAGGGAACATGAAATGGTGATCTCTTTTAAGTTTTGAGCATAGAATTTAAAATTTTATTCCATGAACATAGGTAATGCATTTTAGGTATGTGTACTGGAGATTACTGACTTCTACCAGGAGCTGATAAATTATAATTTATAGCTCCCCAACTGCTCAAAATTTTAACTTTACTCTCAGTGCACTTACCCCCCAATTTCCTTCTCTTAAATATTTTCGATTCAGATAAACTGGTCTGGCCAATGAATTTTTATTTAGTTACAAAAGTTCCAAAAATATTCAGATTCATCCGCCACAAACTGAATGTCTGCAGAATGTGATAGTAATAATACAGAGAAACACAAACTTTTACAAAATACAAATCTCTGTGATTTTCTCAAAGTTGCCTATTTAAAAGCCGATAGGAATTTGCTGGAGAAGGCAATGGCAACCCACTCCAGTACTCTTGCCTGGAAAATCCCGTGAACAGAGGAGCCTGGTAGGCTGCAGTCCGTGGGGGTCGCAAAAAGTCGGACACGACTGATCAACTTCACTTTCACTTCTCACCTTTGTGCATTGGAGAAGGAAATGGCAACCCACTGCGGTGCTCTTGCCTGGAGAATCCCAGGGACGGCAGAGCCTGGTGGGCTGCTATCTATAGGGTCGCACAGAGTCGGACACGACTGAAGTGACCTAGCAGCAGCAGCAGCAGGAATTTGTTGATGTGTCTGTGTGTATCATATCTTCTCTTACTCTGTGTCACTGCATTATTATTCTCTTTATTTCTTTGGCATGATATTGTGCCTTTAGGAAAACAGAACTTGACTAATTTTTTTAATGTTCAAGTGTATTCCTTCTTATAACTGCTCAATGGCCAGTGTCTGCATGCATACGTATCTTGATTGTTTTAATGGCAATTAGAGATTGAACTACAACATCAGTAACATTTTAAACAACCATTTAGGATTGGTTAGTTAATCAATATAATCAGAGAACATATTTAAATAATACTCTTGTTATCCTGTGAGAAAAAATTAAATAATTCTACAATATTTTTCAGCTATTACAAATTTACACAGAACAATTTTACACTCCCATAAGAATGTAACACAGATTGCTCTCCTTCTTTTTCTTAAAACTGTATCTGCAGTTATTTTTCTCTTAAACTCACTTTAAGAAAAACCTAACCACCAAAACCTTTCTTATTTGAACCCATCCTTTTAATTCATTTATTTAAAAGAATTCCACATGTATTTAAAAGACTTAAAGAATAATATAATAAGCATGCGTATACCAAACACCAAATTTAAGAAATAAGCCATTACAGATATAGTTGAAGTCTTTTGTTTTTATAGTCTCTGAATGTATTTGACACATAGCATTGTAAGTTTAAGCTGAATAGTGTGCTACTTTGAAACTATACTGTAACATGATCAACTATAGTTATAGTTATCACTAAAGTGATATTTATCACATTATATAATACAAGAATATTGTTTATATGCATTATAGTGTGTTTTAGATCACTACTGTTGAAGGCTTGTGAAATCTTTTGCTTATATCTTCCCAACACCCTTCCCTTCCTCCTTTGTCCTACCTGCCCCATGAAGACTCAGGTGAATATGCATGTACCAAGCATTTTCCAGCTTCTAATCCTTGTCACATTTATCTGCATATATTTTTCTCAAATTCAAGTCTATTGTGCTTCATCAAAGAAGCATAAGATCTGGTTAAGAGTAAAACAATCATATGGAAACTAGAAAATGCGTATTGAGAGATTCCTAAATGATTTGTCTTTCATGGACTGCCTAGCTCTGTTGAAAAAACAGGATGGCATTAGTAATGTTTCAGCTACAGGACCCGTTCTTGTATCAGGAAGTTTAGTTAGTAGGTTGTGGATAGATGGGTACTGGCCTTATTAGACTTAGAAATCCTGGGTGCTAGAACCTGAATAATGTAACTGTGTTATTGTTACATTATTATTAAAATAAAAACTTTATTTTAGAAAATAGTTATAGCTTTATAGAAAACTGCAAACATAGTACAGTTTTAAAGCAAATGAATAGAACAATTTTCTAAACATAGAAAAGAGCAAACAGAGAATTCCCATCTAACTAGTACCTGATTTCCTCTATTTTTCTTCCAGCTTTATTCAGATATAATTGACATACAGCACCACATAAGTTTAAGTTGTATGGCATAATGATTTGCTCTACTTGCTGATTAAATGATTATTACAATTTGTTTAGTGATTATCCATCATCTCATATAGACAGACAATTATATTTTTTTGTGATGAGATCTCTTAGAATTTGCTTTTTAACTTTCATATACAATATAGAGCAGAGTTAATTATATTAATCATATTGTACATCGCATCCCTAGTACTTATTTATCTTACAACTAGAAGTTTGTTCCTTTTTACTGCCTTCATCCAATTCTCCCTTCTCTCCATGGACCCCACCTCTGATAACCATAAATCTGACCTCTTTTTCTTATGAGTTCTTCTGTTTGTTTTGAAGTATAATTGACCTACAGCACTATATTATTTCCTGTTATACAACATAGTGATTTGGTATTTCTATACATTTCAAAATCACCACCCCTTAAAATGTTACTATATAAAGATACTATGTATTTAATGACTATATTCCCTATGCTGCACTTTTCATACCTGTGACTCATTTATTTTGCACCTGGAAGTTTGTACTTCTTAATCCCCCTCACGTTTCCTTCAACAGTGTCTCCTATTATTAATATCTTACATTAATATGGTACATTGGTTACGATTAATGAACCAATGTTGATACACTGTTATTTTTTAAAGTCCATATTTTATTCAGACTTTTTAGTTTTTATTTACTGCCCCCTTTCTGTTCTTCTGCATTATTTATTTGTTCAATCATTTATATCAGTATGGACTGTCAGATGTTCATTTTCTACTTTGGGTTATAATCCAATACTACTTTAAGTTCTTTAGCTCCAAATAGCTTTGGCCATTGAGAGCTCTTTCAGTTGATTCCTGTGTTACTTTGACATACTGACATACACCTGTCATCATCATTATTATTATTTTTTGGTGAAACATGGGAGGATTTCCTTAATCTCTGATATTAAAAGATGCTCCAGGCTCATCTTATAAATTTCCACCCCAGCCCTATCATTAGCCATTTCTCCAGAGATTCCTCATTTCTTTTAACTGAGTAAGGGTGTGGTATCAGAAACCAAGATCTGGGAGCTTGTTCCTGCAACTGTGTTGTCGCTTCTAGGTCTCCTCAGCTGACAAAGGAAGGAAATATATGTGTATATAGTAACCTGTGTAGACATACATATCTATAATTACTTCTCTATGCAGTCATCTATATTTGTATTTTATGAGCATGAGTTTATACTGATAGCTCCAACTTTTTTGATTTTTGTATACTTATCTTGTATTTACTGACCTCATTAATTCACTTATTCTAACATTCTGTCTGTAGGTTCTTTTGGATTTTCTATAAACACAATCATATCATTATTATTTTTTCAAATTTTATAACTTCATTTTTGTTTTGCCAACAATGCACTGGCTAAGACCTCCAATGTAACATTGAATGGAAGTGGTGAAAGTGAATATCTTGGGTTACTCTCAAATTCAGGGGGAGAGCCTGAAATATTTCACAATTAATTATGATGTTAACTTGGGTTTTATGGAGCTACCCTTTGTTAATTGTGGAAAAATCTCTTCTATTATTAGTTTGCTCAGATATTTTGTAATTAATGTCAATGATTATATAAAATAATTGAATGTAATCTTGTTTTCAGAAGTATAATATATTTATTTATTCCTCAGTCAGCTTTCAAATGATCTTCTTTGACCAAATATGTCATAATATGTCACAACCTAACTTACATTTGTCAGAACTGTATTACTTTAGACATAAGATACAGTAGCATCTTATTTCTCCCCATTCTTTTCTGTGTACAGCCATTACCGAACCTTACAAACTATGAAGCTCACAGTTCAGCATGTGGGCTTACAACATCAATTGATGTAACTGGTGATGCTGGTCCCAATTTAACTGATGTCTGCACCAACACAGGGACCCTTGGATATTCAGAATTTCCAAACAGAGAATCTCCATATTGTCAGGTAATGTTTGGGGTGACACTGTTTCTCTGGGTTATGATATAATCCACATAGAAGTGCTCTTGGTTTAATATTACAGAAAAAAATTAAGTCAATTAACATTGTTCTTTTGCAAATCTACAACATCCTCTGAACATGTCTTCACTGAGAAGAAATGCAATAGAGGTAGATTTATGGGGCTCTTAATTTAAAGAGCTAATGATCTTAATGGAAGGAAAAAACATATATAGAGTTTAGGGAAAATATATGGGGCTTCCCTGGTGACTCTGACAGTAAAGAATCTGCCTGTAGAGCAGGAGACTCAGTTTGATCCCTGAGTGGGGAAGACCCTCTGGAGCAGGAAATGGCTACCCACTCAAGTATTCTTGCCTGGAGAATCTCATGGACAGAGGAGCCTGGTAGGCTATATAGTCCATGGGGTCACAAAGAGTTGGACACTACTGAGTGACTAACACTTTCACTTCACTTTTAGGGAAAATATATGTGTCAAAAAAAAAAAAAGCAGAGTTTTGGGTTCCTTTGTTTGGAGGACTGACTAGGCGATGACAGCAATGCACTGACAGTGAATGATGTCGCAACCCTGGCTCAGTAGAGAGTGAGGTCATGTGCTAAGGCCCTGGGGCCCTAGTCTGTGGGTGATCTGCCTCACTCTCCTTCCTTTCCTGCTTCTGGGCCTAACTGTGGTCCTTCTGTCAGCCTCCTGTCTCTGACCTCATGTGTTATCAACCTTGATTTAGAAACTATTTAGTACCAACTTGGTTTGGTGCCCAGAGGTAGATATCCTGTATTCTTCACACTCTTTCTCATTACTCTGTATTCTTCACCTAAAATCTGATGCCTGAGTCTTCCTTGATTCTACCCCTTACTCCAGGTTAAAACTTGATTTTTGACTGATTGATAATGATGCCTGGCAGTTTGGCTCAATTCTTCTGACTCTGGATTATACCCCTCCTCTAATTAACCCCACTTTAGAAACAGTTTAGAAAGACTTTGATAAAATAAGAGGATAAACTCTTGATGGCAAGAGACATTGTGGAAGAAGGTTTTTGATAGGAATTACTTAGAGAATGGATTTCCCTGATGGCTCAAAGGGTAAAGAATCAGCCTGCAATGCAGGAGACACAGGACACGGGGGTTCGATCCCTGAATCGGAAGATCCCCTGGAGGAAATGGCAACCCACTCCAGTATCCTTGCCTGGAAAATCCCATGGACAGAGGAGCCTGGCGGGCTACAGTCCATGGGGCTGCAAAGAGTTGGATATGACTGAACGACTAAACACATTTAGAGAATATATCTCTGATGACCTCAAACAAAGCAGTCCAATCAGAGAGCTGAAAGTTATTTTAGATGCCTTTTCTTAACCACAGATGGAAAAACACTGTAGTCTAGGGAGTTGAGATTGTTTGTAAGAATTCACACAGCTAGACAGTAGCAGTAATAGCTCTTGAACACAGGTCTGAACTTGAGTTTCAATTAGTCTTGCTCCTCTTTTTAAAAATTCGAGCAAAAAATGAGGATAATTTTGCCTCTGAAATATAAATATTGTCCTTCCTCTCTTTCCCCCTTGATTTCCTTCTGAGGCCTAGATGACATGGGGCAGGAGGTTCTTTTAGTCATTGGACTGTCTTAGTTGGTGCCCCAGATTTCCTTAGCCTTGGTATCCAGTGTCCTTGAGCTGTTTCTGACTGCCTAGTGGGTGTTGCTCTCAACACTCAAATTGTGGTTTATTGTCTGAGACAGTGTCTCCTATTTTGGGACACTGAAGGGCTACCCTACATGCACCAAAGACTTATGCCCTCTGTTTCTTTTAGTAATCATTTTCAGTCAAAAGGAAATGGATCAGAATGAGTTCATTAGTGAAATCAGAAGTATTTAAGTACTTAAAATATTACTCATACTGTTTTTTATTTACTATTTACAACAACCCTATTAAAAGGAATTGAGGCTTTACATGTAAAGGGAAATTTCCAAATAGCACCATCTATCCAGTAAAAGATTTATTAATATAATTTACAACTAAATCTGTTAGATTCCAATGGCTATGCCCTTAATTACTATAATACACTGCCTTCTGCAAAAATCTTATTTGGAGGATGTTTCTTATTTTAATTTTCTCAATAACATTTGGAGGTAGATATTGTTATCCCCACTTGTGATATAAGGCAAGTTGAAAATTAGGCAAGTTAAGAAATTTGCTCAGAATATTAATGGTATGGAATTCAGATTCAAGACCTCCTTATCTCAAGGCTTACATGTTCTATACTATGCAGTATTTTCTCTACAATAACAAAGAGAGAGATTGATTACAAAGTATTTTACAGACATTAATCCCAATTCTAATTTTATTACATAGATTTTTATGGATGAAAGAATGTCAAAGAGGTAAGCATCTTACCCAATGAAAATAGCTGATGTCAGCACAAGCTGAATTTCAAGAAATGTTTTCAACTTTGAATTTCATGTTGCTATTACTAACTTGTATGAAGTTAGCTAGAATATTTGAAAAGCAATTAGTTAATGCATTTAAAATGGAAGGCTGCAAAGCAGGCCTGTTTCTGACAGCTGATTGGCCAAAGATGGGAGAAAATTTTATCAGGTGCTCTTTTGGGTCCCTCAGATTACTGAGCAGTCAGCCACACAACTGTAGATACTTCTCTTGCTGCTGCTGCTGCTGCTGCTAAGTCACTTCAGTCATGTCCGACTCTGTGCGACCCCATAGACGGCAGCCCACCAGGCTCCCCCGTCCCTGGGATTCTCCAGGCAAGAACACTGGAGTGGGGTGCCATTGCCTTCTCCGACTTCTCTTGCTAGAGGGAGGAATAAAGTGTTTCTAAGATGACATTTGTTATTTCTTTTAGTTTAAAATACAGACAATGAAAGAAAGCAGAGATCAGTGGACATTCCTTTATTCCTTTTACAAAGACCAAGACTTTCCTAAGTGAAACCTTAAGCTTGAGCCAATAGTTATAATATTACAGGCTACGAAGGTAATTTTTTTTTTTATACATCTTCCACTGAAGTAATCTATATATGAAAAGATTATCAATAGCGTAAATTCATCTTGCAACATTTGGTTTCAACTTCAGTAGTGTTATTTAAATTCTTTCCAGATGACAAGAAATTTCTTCAGTGACTGGTCTCTGTGGAAAATATTCCTGGCTTCTCTCTTAGCTTCTGTGATAACAACAGCAGTTGGAGTATTGATAGTGAGTCTGGTATATAATGGGAAAAATAATAGTCCCCAAATTGTTATACAACTGCCTCAAAACCAGGGGACAGCTACAACCACAACCACCACGACTGCTGTTCCCACAACTACTGAAAGTACAACCACCACAGTTGCCACCACTTCAGCTGAAACAACTACCACAACAGATGCCACGACTACCACTGAGGCTACAACCACAACCACCAGCACTGCTGCTCCAACATCTACTGAAAGTACAACCACCACAGTTGCCACCACTTCAGCTGAACCAACTACCACAACAGCTGCCACGACTACCACTGAGGCTACAACCACAACCACCACCACTGCTGCTCCCACATCTAGCAAAACTGCAACCACCACAGTTGCCACCACTTCAGCTGAACCAACTACCACAACAGCTGCCACGACTACCACTGAGGCTACAACCACAACCACCACCACTGCTGCTCCCACATCTAGCGAAACTGCAACCACCACAGTTGCCACCACTTCAGCTGAAGCAACTACCACAACAGCTGCCATGACTACCACTGAGGCTACAACCACAACCACCACCACTGCTGCTCCCACATCTAGCGAAACTGCAACCACCACAGTTGCCAGCACTTCTGCTGAACCAACTACCACAACAGCTGCCATGACTACCACTGAGGCTACAACCACAGCCACCACCACTGCTGCTCCCACATCTACTGAAACTGCAACCACCACAGTTGCCAGCACTTCTGCTGAACCAACTACCACAACAGCTGCCATGACTACCACTGAGGCTACAACCACAACCACCAGCACTGCTGCTCCCACATCTACAGAAACAGCCACCACCACAGTTGCCACTGCTTCAACTGAATCAGCTACCACAACTGCCACAACTACCACTGAGGCTACAACCACAACCACCACCACTGCTGCTCCCACATCTACTGAAAGTACAACCACCACAGTTGCCACCACTTCTGCTGAACCAACTACCACAACAGCTGCCACGACTACCACTGAGGCTACAACCACAACCACCACCACTGCTGCTCCCACATCTAGCAAAACTGCAACCACCACAGTTGCCAGCACTTCTGCTGAACCAACTACCACAACAGCTGCCATGACTACCACTGAGGCTACAACCACAGCCACCACCACTGCTGCTCCCACATCTACTGAAACTGCAACCACCACAGTTGCCAGCACTTCTGCTGAACCAACTACCACAACAGCTGCCATGACTACCACTGAGGCTACAACCACAACCACCAGCACTGCTGCTCCCACATCTACAGAAACAGCCACCACCACAGTTGCCACTGCTTCAACTGAATCAGCTACCACAACTGCCACAACTACCACTGAGGCTACAACCACAACCACCACCACTGCTGCTCCCACATCTACTGAAAGTACAACCACCACAGTTGCCACCACTTCAGCTGAACCAACTACCACAACAGCTGCCACAACTACCACTGAGGCTGCAACCACAACCACCACGACTGCTGTTCCCACAACTACTGAAAGTACAACCACCACAGTTGCCACCACTTCAGCTGAACCAACTACCACAACAGCTGCCACAACTACCACTGAGGCTACAACCACAACCACCCCCACTGCTGCTCCCACAACTACTGAAAGTACAACCACCACAGTTGCCACCACTTCAGCTGAACCAACTACCACAACAGCTGCCACGACTACCACTGAGGCTACAACCACAACCACCACCACTGCTGCTCCCACATCTACTGAAACTCCAACCACCACAGTTGCCACTACTTCAGCTGAACCAGCTACCATGACTACCACCGAGGCTACAACCACAACCACCACCACTGCTGCTCCAACATCTACTGAAAGTACAACCACCACAGTTGCCACCACTTCAGCTGAACCAACTACCACAACAGCTGCCACAACTACCACTGAGGCTGCAACCACAACCACCTCCACTGCTGCTCCCACAACTACTGAAAGTACAACCACCACAGTTGCCACCACTTCAGCTGAACCAACTACCACAACAGCTGCCACGACTACCACTGAGGCTACAACCACAACCACCACCACTGCTGCTCCCACATCTACTGAAAGTACAACCACCACAGTTGCCACCACTTCTGCTGAACCAACTACCACAACAGCTGCCACGACTACCACTGAGGCTACAACCACAACCACCACCACTGCTGCTCCCACATCTAGCAAAACTGCAACCACCACAGTTGCCAGCACTTCTGCTGAACCAACTACCACAACAGCTGCCATGACTACCACTGAGGCTACAACCACAGCCACCACCACTGCTGCTCCCACATCTACTGAAACTGCAACCACCACAGTTGCCAGCACTTCTGCTGAACCAACTACCACAACAGCTGCCATGACTACCACTGAGGCTACAACCACAACCACCAGCACTGCTGCTCCCACATCTACAGAAACAGCCACCACCACAGTTGCCACTGCTTCAACTGAATCAGCTACCACAACTGCCACAACTACCACTGAGGCTACAACCACAACCACCACCACTGCTGCTCCCACATCTACTGAAAGTACAACCACCACAGTTGCCACCACTTCAGCTGAACCAACTACCACAACAGCTGCCACAACTACCACTGAGGCTGCAACCACAACCACCACGACTGCTGTTCCCACAACTACTGAAAGTACAACCACCACAGTTGCCACCACTTCAGCTGAACCAACTACCACAACAGCTGCCACAACTACCACTGAGGCTACAACCACAACCACCCCCACTGCTGCTCCCACAACTACTGAAAGTACAACCACCACAGTTGCCACCACTTCAGCTGAACCAACTACCACAACAGCTGCCACGACTACCACTGAGGCTACAACCACAACCACCACCACTGCTGCTCCCACATCTACTGAAACTCCAACCACCACAGTTGCCACTACTTCAGCTGAACCAGCTACCATGACTACCACCGAGGCTACAACCACAACCACCACCACTGCTGCTCCCACATCTACTGAAAGTACAACCACCACAGTTGCCACCACTTCAGCTGAACCAACTACCACAACAGCTGCCACAACTACCACTGAGGCTGCAACCACAACCACCTCCACTGCTGCTCCCACAACTACTGAAAGTACAACCACCACAGTTGCCACCACTTCAGCTGAACCAACTACCACAACAGCTGCCACGACTACCACTGAGGCTACAACCACAACCACCACCACTGCTGCTCCCACATCTACTGAAAGTACAACCACCACAGTTGCCACCACTTCAGCTGAACCAACTACCACAACTGACACCACTACCACTGAGGCTACAACCACAACCACCACCACTGCTACTCCCACATCTAGTGAAACTACCACTACTACAGTTGCCACCACTTCTGCTGAACCAGCTATCACAACTGACACCACTACCACTGAGGCTACAGCCACAACCACCACTACTGCTGCTCCCACATCTACTGAAACAGCCACCACCACAGTTGCCACCAGTTCAGATGAACCACCTACCACTACTGACAGCACTACCACCGAGGCTACCACCACAACCACCACCACTGCTGCTCCCACATCTAGCGAAACTGCCACCACCACAGTTGCCACCACTTCAACTGAACCAACTACCACAATAGCTGCCACAACTACCACTGAGGCTACAACCACAACCACCACCACTGCTGCTCCCACATCTAGCGAAAGTACAACCACCACAGTTGCCACTACTTCAGCTGAACCAGCTACCACAACTACCACAACTACCACTGAGGCTACAACCACAACCACCACCACTGCTGCTCCCACATCTACTGAAACTACAACCACCACAGTTGCCACCACTTCAGCTGAACCAGCTACCGCAACTGACACCCCTACCACCGAGGCTACAACCACAACCACCACCACTGCTGCTCCCACATCTACTGAAAGTACCACTACCACAGTTGCCACCAGTTCAGATGAACCACCTACCACTACTGACAGCACTACCACCGAGGCTACCACCACAACCACCACCACTGCTTCTCCCACATCTACTGAAACTACCACCACCACAGTTGCCACCACTTCAGCTGAACCAGCTACCACAACTGACACCACTACCACTGAGGCTACAACCACAACCACCACCACTGCTGCTCCCACATCTAGCGAAAGTACAACCACTACAGTTGCCACTACTTCAGCTGAACCAGCTACCACAGCTACCACGACTACCACTGAGGCTACAACTGCAACCACCACCACTGCTGCTCCCACATCTACTGAAAGTACCACTACCACAGTTGCCACCAGTTCAGATGAACCACCTACTACTACTGACAGCACTACCACCGAGGCTACAACCACAACCACCACTGCTGCTCCCACATCTACTGAAAGCACAACCACCATAGCTGCCACCACTTCAGACGAACCAGCTACCACAACTGCCACCACTACCACTGAGGCTACAACCACCACAGTTGCCACCAGTTCAGATGAACCACCTACCACTACTGACAGCACTACTACCGAGGCTACCACCACAACAACCACCACTGCTGCTCCCACATCTACTGAAACCACCACCACCGCAGTTGCCACCAGTTCAGATGAACCACCTACCACTATTGACACCACTACCACCGATGCTACAGCCACAACCACCACCACTGCTGCTCCCACATCTACTGAAAGTACAACCACCACAGTTTCCAGCACTTCAGACGAACCAGCTACTACAGCTGCCACCACTACCACTGAGGCTACAACCATAACCACCACCACTGCTGCTCCCACAACTACTGAAAGTACAGCCACCACAGTTGCCACCACTTCTGCTGAACCAACTACCACAACAGCTGCGACGACTACCACTGAGGCTACAACCACAACCACCACTACTGCTGCTCTCACATCTACTGAAATCTGAACCACCACTTCAGCTGCACCAACTACCACAACTGCCACCCCAACCACTGAGACTGCAACCTCTATAGCCACCACTGCCTTCCCCATGTTTACTGAACCCCCAACTACCATATTTGTCACCACTTCAGCTGTACCAGCTGCCACAGCAGCTGCCACTGCTATTACTGAGGCTATGACCCAATAGCCACCACTGCTTCTTCTCCATCTGCTGAACTCCTAACTACCACTGTTGCTACCACTTCAGCTGAAACAACTTCTGCAACAGTTTCCAGCACTACCAATGAGTTTTCAACCACAATAGACACCACTAGGACCTCCACTCAATCCATAGCCATGGTACCATCTGCCACTTATACTTAGTGTACTACCGCAACACCTACCAGTACTACCACTGAGTCTACAACCAGAACCACCATCAACCAGTATCCTTCTACAACTTCTGCTGAAAACACAGCCACAGCAACAACCACCTCCTCTTTTGAACCCAGCAGGAAAACTCTTAGCATCATTTTAACCTTACCCTGTCACCGTATCTCCAAACATTTCCTTTACTGAGGGCATTACCACAACTGCAATAAACTGCAATTAGTATTTTAATTGCACTCAGTGTCCATAAGTTCCTGATTCATATTAACTGGATCTGTGACCAGTTAAGATCCAGAGTTCTGGATCTCTTTCTGAATCTTCTGTTATTATAATACTTTACCAGTTCACCGCTTTCTGTTCACAATAGTATACCCTCTTATTCACCTGAAGCTACAACTGCACAAATCATTCAAAAATTTCAACTCAATTCTGAACTATTTTCATTTGAAAGGAACCTACAGTATCAGCTTACCAGAATCTCTAGACACTATTCTTTGCTATTCCATGATTTTACACTACCACAATTGCTACCTCTGTCTCAGCAAGCGAATCTAGTCTGCTTTCTAACATAATGTAAGCATTATATTCAATTCTCTTTGCCACCTCCTCAATTAAAATAAAGTCAACACAGATGTTACCAACTCAGCTGACTTTCTAATCACAGCACCATAATGACCTCAGCTGAAATAATAATCTCCATAACCTTGTAATAGAAATAATACCTGTTAATAGAAAATGCAACCACAGTTAAGTGATTTACTATCACAGTAGAGTTAGCAATTTCACTGCCCCTTCAAATGAATTCATAGCCACAGTAACATTGCATCAACAATATATAGTGGGTACAGTGTCTACTGAACTTTTGCTGTAGGGACCACCACATCAATTAACCCTACAGTCATACTATCATGTCCTCATACAGTCTTCATACAGTCACTTCTTCATTTCTACAACACCACCATTTGTAATGTATGTGTTACTACAACATACGAGCCTCACTAAACCCTTTATTAACCTATTGGCTGAATCTATAAGCACTGTAACTTCTACTGATATTTTATTCAAAGCTATCCATTACTTATTCATCTGAACCAACGCTGCCTCTATTTATAGTAAATCTAGTAATTCACAACATCACATCCACTTGACATAAATGGAAAATTCATAATGACCTATTCCATTGGAACTCTAATTAGGATGCTTGGAAATTAAATCCTAATGTCCACTGTCATTACTCTCATACCAGAAACTATAGCTACTATTAGTACCATAGATTATTCTAATGTCAATAACTGCTGGCATGTAACTACAGTGGCCAAAACAACCACTTCTAAAACAATATGATTTAATGACCAATTCAACTGTTATTAAGATGATAGTGAATTTTATCCTCAAAACATTTAGATTTAACAATACTATATATTAGACCTGACCATTTAATGTGGATAGCCTCTACTTTGTGAGGTTTTAGATAACACAATTTTCATACAAAGTAAATCCAATCCATTTATTTATGTTGGTAAACTGTTATGATTAAATAAAATTTGCCAAATGTGAATACAGTCTTTTATTATTCCAAAGTTTTAGTTTTTAATACACAAATTCCATATATAATAGGGAAAATAAAGTCTATATTGTAAGGGTGTATTAAATATACATTTACACATTACAACATTTTTTTAGATTGTGCCAACATTGTTTTCATTTTCTCTTTAAATCATTTTGATGTATAAGTAATATTTTAGGTGTGTCATCGCTATTTTTATTTAATGATTTTGTTTGGCATTCAATTAAATATTTAAAGTAAATATTTACTTATGCTTGATATCTGCTGAAATACCAGAAAAAGCTTAGTTTTAAAAGAAAATAGAATGTCGATAGTAATAAACTTGTAAATTTGGATCCTTTACTTAAAATTTCTGGCAGTTGACAGGTTTAAACTAATGTTGATGGTGTATGCACTCTACAGCAGTCCTACTAAATCAGAAGCCTCAAGGGTGGCCCAGAAATCTATATTTTTCAAGACAGAAGCAGACAGGACTGATAACCACTAGTTGAAGCAGTGAATTCAGAAGGGAATCTTTGTGTCTTTGATGTTAGTGAGATTGATATAAATCAGTGAATATTCTTGAAAGCATTAACAAAAGTCAGTTTCATTACTTGATGTTAGTTTTACCTATAAACAAAGGATGCTGTATGGTGTGTAGACACATGAGCACATGGTTAGGAGTGGGTATGAAAATGCTTTCATTACCCAAAAGGAAAAATGTGTTTTCAAGTAATTTAAAACAAATATTTTAGTAGCCACTATGCTAATTAGAAATAATCTTAAACTATCCTTTCAAGTCAGTCTTACAGAGGTACTTCCCTCTATATTGCTAACTTGGTTACTATAACTGTATGCAATTAATGTAGTAAAAGTTTATTAGAACTCTTTAATTCTGTTTCCTTCCTTCCTTATTTTCTCAATGAGTGGTACTGTGTATTATTTATTAAATGTATCACTGACTGAACTCTTTTTCTTTTTTATTATTCATTTACTTTTGGCTGCGCTAGGTCTTCATTGTTGCACTCATGCTTTCTCTAGTTGCAGCAAGCGGGAGCTACTCTCTAGTTGCGGTGTGCGAGCGGCTCACCGTGGCGGCTTCAGCAGCTGCGGCACACAGTCTTAGCAGTTGTGCTGCAGGGGCTTCGTTGCTCTGTGGAGTGTGGAATCTTCCCAGACCAGGGATTGAACCCGTGTTCCCTGTACTGGAAGGCAGATTCTTAACCACTGGGCCCACCAGGGAAATCCATCTTTTTTTGTAAAGAAGAAATAACTTTTACCATTTTTCAGCTCTACATCTTTTAATCAAGATGAGAAATGTTATGCAGTAGATCCGTGGTGTAAATAAATATGTTTGCTTTGTAAAGGATGGAAGGACTTTCTCAGTTTGCACATTGTACATTCAGTTCAATTCAGTTCAGTCGCTCAGTCATGTACGACTCTTTGTGATCGCATGGACTGCAGCACCCCAGGCTCCTCTGTCCATCACCAACTCCCAGAGTTTACTCAAACTCACGTCCATTGGGTCGGTGATGCCATCCAGTGATCTCATCCTCTGTCGTCCCCTTCTCCTGCCTTCAATCTTTCCCACATCAGGGTCTTTTCCAATGAGTCAGTTCTTCACATCAGGTAGCCAAAGTATTGGAGTTTCAGCTTCATCATCACGTCCTTCCAGTGAATATTCAGGACTGATTTCCTTTAAGATTGATTGTTTAGATCTCCTTGCAGTCCAAGGAACTCTCAAGAGTCTTCTCCAACACCACAGTTCAAAAGCATCAGTTCTTTGGCACTCAGCTTTCTTTATGGTCCAACTCTTGCATCCATACATGACTACAGGAAAAACCATAGCTTTGACTACACGGACTTTTGTTGGCAAAGTAATGTCTCTGCTTTTTAATATGCTATCTAGGTTGGTCATAGCTTTTCTTACAAGGAGCAAGTGTCTTTTAATTTCATGGCTGCAGTCACCATCTGCAGTGATTTTGGAGCCCAGGAAAATAACGTCTGTCACTGTTTCCATTGTCTCCCCATCTATCTGCCATGAAGTGTTGGGACCGGATGCCATGGTCTTTGTTTTTTACATGTTGTGTTTTAAGCCAACTTTTTCACTCTCCTCTTTCACTTTCATCAAGAGGTTCTTTAGTTCTTCTTTGCTTTCTGCCATAAGGGTGGTGTCATCTGCATATCTGAGGTTATTGATATTTATCCCGGCACCCTTGATTGCAGCTTGTGCTTCATCCAGCCCTGCATTTTGCACGATGTACTCTGCATATCAGTTAAATAAGCAGGGTGATAACATACAGCCTTGACATACTCCTTTCCCAATTTGGGTACTCAGTGGATGCATAATATCATCACATCGTTAGTATATTAGGTCAACTTGCTGAAGGCAGGGACCGATCTCTGTGTTTAACCAGTGTGGGTACCTGACAACTAGTAGGTAATAAATACTTGCTCAATAAATGAAAATAGTAATAATTTAAGAATTTACTATTAAATGAAGATTTTTAGAATTGGAACTATGCTATTAAGTCATCTTTTAATATACCTTTTAATGTTAAGCTATTCTAATTAGTATTATTTTTCTGAAATGTTAACCTTAAAAAATGTTAGAAAACATTTAGTTGAAGTACAGCACATATGTGCAGAAAATACCTGTATCATAATGTACAGCCCAATGAGTTATTACCTGATGAGTGAGCACTCATCCCCAAATCAAGAAACAGAACCTTACCAGCTCTTCAGAAACCTGCCACATGCCCGCACCCAAACACTATCTCCTTTTTTTCCTGCCCCTAAAATAAACACTATTCTGATTTCTAACACCATGGACCACCCTGTCTGATTGGGAAAATAGCAAAAATGGAATTGATACAGCATATACCTTTTGTGTCCAACTTCTTTGGCTCAGCTTTTTATATGTGAGATTCATACACATTTTAAAAATGATTTGTGTCTGAGCATGGGTGATAGAGTACACAAGGGTATTTCGTGTAAAATTCTTTATATTTCCTGTATATTTGAAATATCTGCTAATTCCTTCCAAAGCAGCATGGCTAGGACATAGCAGGTGTTGTCTTCATGAATTCACAGTGAAGTCAGAAGGGGCTAAATTACTTAAGATCTTACAGGTTAGGCTAAGTTTTAGTGACTTTTTCCTTTCCCAAGAGGAAATGCCGTTGAGTTTTGAGCAGGAAAATGACATATCTGATTTAATTTTAGGTGGAACTATGTAAATGCTTTGTGGACAATGGATTGGAGGATTGAAAAAAGTAGAAACAAAAATTAGGAGGTCTTTGCCATGGGTTTGGTAAGAGAAGACAGTGGGTCGAGTGAAAGCACCCGGTACAGAGCATGACGCCCAGAGTGATGGGTGCTGTATCGCTTTTATTGTTCTGGTAATGTCTGAGATGCAGTTTTTCTTCCTTCCCTGAGTCAGACCCACCCCAAGTGTATTTCACTCAAGTCCAATGAGCATGTTATTTTCTTAAAGTCTCATCTCTTCTAAATGTAAGTTTTCAAGCCCACAGCATCTTCTCTCTCACTTTGTAAATTTAGTCTCTCTTCTCACGGCATCTCTGTGCGGTTCTGGGCCAGTCTCTCTCATTTACTTTGACCACAGAAACTCCTCCCTGCCCCTGTCTTCCTGCTCTCCCCTTCTGCAGCGCCCTCCTTCTTCCCCCTCCCGTCCCACGTGCACCTTAGCTGTTGAGATCTGGTTCAGAACTTATCTGCCCCAAGCTATGACCACCTTCTTCACTCAAAAGTGATTTTCTTTGCTTTCCGTATACTTTGGAAAACATCACTCCAAATATGTTGACTTTCAGCCCGTTGCTCCCATCCTTCCTGAACCTCTCTCTTGTCCTGACAGCTGGGTCCACCAAACCCTCTAACCTGTACCCCCCGTTTACCCCTGTTTCTGCGCAAGTTCCAGAACTGACCATATTGGAAAAAAAATTATTAAAGTGCCCCAGTGTCAGGCGGGCAGGCATGCTTCCTGTGCTCCTCTTCTGACACTTTCAACCCAGGTATCAGATCCCTAGCCCTGAACACTGTGACCACAGGGTCCTGCAGTGACCACTTGTTGCAGCCCTGAGCAGGGCTTAGATGCTTACTTACATATAAGCCGTCATCTGTGCGCTGGTGTTTAGTCTCTGATAAGCTGAAGGTCCCTGTGAGTTGCTGGTTAGCATCTCGTTGGTTCCCTCTTCTTGTCCAGGAGGGCTTGCAGTTTTACTTTGTTCTTTTAAGGCCCTGCATCTGATGACTGGGTCTTTCCCAGGAACTTCAGCTCCAGGGGTTTGGGCCCTGTTGACTCCTGGCAGACCTTGACAAAGCCTGCAAAACCGCAGAGCTCTCAACAGATTTCTGTACTGGAGGAACCTGTTGGAAGGTTAAACTTCTCCAGTGTGGACACTTGAGTTCTAATCATGCATCTGCCTAAATCCTGGTCGGGGATTGTAGAGTTTGCATGACTGGAAGGCTGGCAGCCTTGACTGGATTTGTAGGCCCTTTCTATTATTTGGAAATAGACCCTTGTCTCTACTGCCCCCGCGGTATTCTGCCTCACCCTCAGCGCCACCTTGCTGACATCCAGGCCTTCCTGATACCTCCTGAGATAAGTCACTAGCATCTTTATTCTTTTTCACTATTGTTTAATCTCTTTGATTCACTTCTAAATATTTTTCACTCCACTCCCTCTACCTCACTGCTATTAATATTAATCTTTTTTCCTAACAGCTTTATTGAGATGTAATTCACATTATAAGATTTACTCATTTAAATGAACAATTTACCTCTCCCCATTATTCTTAACGTAAGTGTACAATAATTGCAGAACGGCCTTAATTAAATGGTTGTTGGATATATGTCTAGAGCAACGTCAGATTCACACACTAAGCTTGGGACTCATTTTACATGTCTTTAAGGTTTCATGGTTCATCAAGGACATGGGGATAAACTTAACTTTTTAGAGTTGTCAGAGGAGTCAGAGGAGTGCACCCACTTGTAAAGCTGCATTTCTTCAGACTAAGTGTCAGTAATACTCCTAGAAAGGACTTCGGCAGGTGTTAAGCCCCATTTAGGAGGCTGCAGCGACATATTGCAACAACAGGTGGTGCTATGGTGCTATTTTCTCTCTCTTTCTCTCCCACCATTCATTCCCTCCCTGCCTCCCTTCCTTTTTTCCACCCATTAAAAATACTAATAGGACTTAAGTATAACTCCAGTGAGTCACTTTTGTCTTTTAAGAAGTAGATTTTTAAAAAAATCTTGGATAATGAGAGCCATGATTGTAGTGCAAAAATAATTAAGACGTGCTGCTTGAGAGTAGAATTTTATTTATTTCATATATCTTTCTAGAAAACAGAACCTAGGTCAATGGGTTGAAGTTACTGACTCAACATAGGGAAGAATGATCTAGCAAGAGAGTCAACCCAGAAAGGAATACTTAACCCCAGAAAACAGACGCGCTTCCAGTCCATGGCAGAGAGGCTGGAGTAGGAGTTCCCCTTCATTTGCTGGCATTTGGCCTGAATATCTAGAATCCTCTTAACTCAAACATCAATTACATACATTTATAAAGTAGAGCTTTTCCCACAAAAACCACAACTACTGTTTAAACGAAATTTCACATTTATAATTGAAGGTAAAATATTACATGCATTGTGAACTGTAATAAGGTTGGAAGTAAATTCTGACAGATCAAGTGCTTGCCTGTTTTATTAATTGCCATATAAATCCCCACTGCCCAGAAGAATATCTGATATGTAGTATGTTCTCAATAATTCAATTTATTTGATGGCTGAATAAAAATCTTCAATATTCTATCAATAAAAAATACATTTGACATTTTCAAGTAGACTTAGAATGGAATCTAGCATAATGTGAAATTAGAAAAAAAAAAATCACTGATACAGATCAAGCAGTTGTTTGTTTCCATTTTGAGTAGTACTCATTATTGTTGGTCCAAGATGTTACCTAAATAATATTTCATAATTTTAAATTTGTTGAAATAACATTCTGTCATAGATTTGGGGAACTGAATTGATTTAAAAAAACATCCCTTTATGAAAATCACATAAGAAAATATGAAATTTTCCTTTTTTTCTCTTCTATATTTAATGATTTTATGCAAAGCACTAATTGAATAAATGCCAATTCTGAAAGAGCTTTTGAAAATTTCTTTGCCTGTTTGTGTGTTTTATAATGATTTTTCATGCACTTAAATTAATTGAATAATACAAATTATCACTAACCACTATATTTTTAAACCTCTTGTCTGGCTTGCTGTTTTTGATGTTAAACAATAAAAATAATGAACTAAAATAATACCTTTAACTAAAAATTGCCTCAAATCAGAGATCAGGAGTGGTCCTACTGGTCTCACTAATCAGTGGACTGAACATAATTTAATTGTAAGACTATGGTGTAATTTAATCCAAGGGGTTTTTGTGTTTGGTTAAAAATATAAAATAATTTGACAGAGCATTAATAGGTGAATTTGAAAGAGACCAATTTAGATTGGTTCCCTGTCCTGACTATTGTTAATAATGTTTCAGTGAACATTGGGGTGCATATGTCTTTTTGAATTATGGTTTTCTCTGGATATATACCCAGTATTGCTGGATTGCTGAGTCATACGATAGTTCTATTTTTAGATTTTTAAGGAACCTTCATTCTGTTCTCCTTAGTGGCTGTATCAATTTATATTCCCGCCAACAGTGCAAGAGAGTTAGGAAAAATCCAGTTAGAACTTAACCTAAAAATGGTGAATACATTTAAAAGAAGACTTTTGAAAGGGTTAAACTGTGTGCACATGTGTGTGAATGCACACACACACACACATTTTTTTCCCCTAAATATTTCAGGGAATTCCATCACTTTTTTTTTTTTAACAACATTTTCTAAGTTAGTGCTTCTCCGACTTTGGTATGCATTAAAGTCATCTCAGAGTACAATCCCCTCTTTAGATTTAGTCAGTCAGGTGTGAGGCCCAGGAGTAAGCATTTCCAAGAAGACATTCCATTCCTTTGCAACTCTGGAACTTGTTTTATTTTCTTCCTTCTGTTCTCAAAATGAGAGACACAGACTCTCCAATGGACTGTCTGCCTTTCTTCATCCTGAGCTGGGACATATGAGTGGCTACTAGCCTGAAAGATAGTAGGAGGTTCTGATCAGGATGATTAAACTGCTTTTGTCAGTTCTCCTCTTGGGGACTAAATTTTTTTCAATTGAAAATTGGTAGGGTTAGAATAGATGGCCTACATGTTATTGAGATTTATTAAATTAGATGAATCTCTAGCTAGTCAATTAGCATGAGTGATATATGTGTCATCAGTTCACTCAGTCGTGTCTGAGTCTTTGCGACCCCATGGACTGCAGCATGCCAGGCTCCCCTCTCCATCACCAACATCCAGAGTCTACTAAAACTCATGTCCATTGAGTCAGTGATGCCATCCAACCATCTCATCCTCTGTCATCTCCTTCTCCTCCTGCCTTCAATCTTTCCCAGCGTCAGGGTCTTTTCCAATGAGTCAGTTCTTCACATCAGGTGGCCAATGTATTGGAGTTTCAGCTTCAGCATCAGTCCTTCCAATGAATATTCAGGACTGATTTCCTTTAGGATGGACTGGTTGGATCTCCTTGCAGTCCAAGGGACTCTCAAAGAGTCTTCACCAACACCACAGTTCAAAATTAATTCTTCGGCACTCAGCTTTCTTTATAGTCCAACTCTCACATCCATACATGACTACTGGAAAAACCATAGTTTTGACTAGATGTCATAAAAGAACAAAATTTTGAATAATTTTTTGATTACTTACTGTATGAGTCATTTAAAAAAAAACTTAGGTTATTCAAATACCATTCTTCACCAAGAACTTTCTGTGCCACTTTTGTGAAGATCTCTTGGGATGTATGTGTTAGATACTAATTGTTAACTTCTAAACTGAGTTATTTCTAGGCTCCAGCCTACTGCCATTTAGATTTTGCTGACTCACTGTGACATTTCTACCTCTGTAAATCAGAGGTGGCTTCAGCCATTAAACATGAAGATGTTGGAAGATCCTTGTTTAATCAAGTTCCCTTTAACTAAATTTTCTAGTGCCCCTCTGAAAGAAGGAAGATTTCCATGAATACATTAGCAATTATTTGTATGTCATCTTTGCCAGCTCTCAGAGAAGGAGTGTTCAGGAGAGACATATTTTTCTGGAAGCTGAGGGAGGAGGATTGGAAAGTTTTAGAGCAAGGGAGGAGAGTCTGAAAAGGCCAAAGTCTAGGGAGCAGAGGGTTATGCACATATAAGGAGGAGGTGCCCCCAAGGGGAGGAAGCTGGTGATGCTCAGTTGGAAAGAAAGCAATGGCAAATATCAAATTTTTATCATGGCCCTGAAGTCAGAAGAAAGGGTAAATGAGGGATGTTGCTAAAAGTAAAGGGAATGTAACATGACCTATAACTTGAGAATTGTTTTTTTTCTTTTTGGAGGGCCAGAAGGAAGTAGCTCCCAAAGGTTTCTTGTATTAACCAGTACCTTACTTTTTCATCTAAGGTGGATCCCATACTGGGTAAAGTGAAAGTGAAAGTTGCTCCATTGTGTCCAACTCTTTGCGACCCCATGGACTACACAGTCCTTGGAATTCTCCAGGCTAGAATACTGGAGTGGGTAGCCTTTCCCTTCTCCAGGGGATCTTCCCAACCAAGGGATTGAATCCAGGTCTCCTGCATCACAGGCAGATTCTTTACCAGCTGAGCCACAAGGGAAGTCCCCATACTGGGGAATGATGGTTTATTGCTTAATTTAGTTCATAGGTGCACTGATCCATCATAGTTGATAACATGGTAGCATCAGTCAACTTGATTATTTCTCAAAATTCCAGGTATAAATACCACTGTTCAAATTGAAAAATCGTTCCTGGAGTTAAGTGTGTGGTGATCAACGTTTGAGGATGGATAAAGAGCATAAAAAATATACCATGACCATTGAACCCCCTGGAAAACAGCCATGGAGTATTTTCCATTTTGACAGCTTGCTTATGTGAGTCTTATCCTCAGTCACTACAGAAAATTCTACTAATTTTTGTAATCTTCAAAAAAAAAAGAATGAATACTTCTAGTTATTGCAGAACTCACTGTCAATCACAAGTCTTGTATTTTTATTCATACAGTATGTGTGAAATAAAACTGTAAAGTCTCAACTAGGGAGAGCTGAGGCCATGTGTAAGTAGGGGTGATTTTTAAAAGGAAGAAGCAAGAGGATTTTCTCCTTGCTTACAAAGGTAAAATAAAACATTTCTTTTTCAGAGATGAAAGTAATTTTAGATACCATTTAATCCTATCCAATCTCTTCATTTATTGACTGAAAAAATTATTCAGGAAAGTTGAAACTTTTGCTGGAATTTATACAGCTACTAGGGCTTCCCAGGTGGCTTACATGGTAAGGAATTTGTCTGCCAATACAGGAGACATGGGTTTGATCCATGAGTTGGGAAGATTCCCTGGAGGAGGAAATGGCAACCCATTCCGGTATTCTTGCCTAGGAAATCCCATGAACAGAGGAGACTGGTGCGCTACGGTCCACGAGGTCACAAAGAGTTGGACACGACTGAGCGTGAACACATACAGCTACTAATTGTCTAATATGGGACTAGTACTAGGCAAGGTAGGAAACTTCTACTAAAAAGAGTTTTAAAAGAAACTTCTACTAGATCTCATAATTATGAGACTGATACCCAAGAATGCTTAATACAAAATCCTATTCTTTTCATGCTATCATGTTGCTTGTCTACTAAATAATAACAAAAAAGATTTGTTGCAGCATCATGATAATCATCAATGTAAACATGATCACAAGCATTTTATAGCATTTACTAAGTGCCGGGAGTGGTAGAAGCATTTTACCCATGCTATCTCATTTGGGTTCCACGATAACCCTGTGAGACAAGGGCTGTCTTTATTCCTATTTTATAGATGAAGACTCTGCAAAGCAGAGTTGAGGTAACTTCTCCAATCAGGGGCAAAACCAGGTTGGAATCCGTGATGCTTCTGGCTTCAGACTGTGCCATCCAACCACCATGTATTCAGCCTCTCACTTGCATAGCACTTTATAATTTATAAAACAGTTTCACCTCCATTAATCCTTATGCCAGTACCCTAAATCATGTGTTACTATTACTGTCATTTTATAGATGAGAATGTGAGCTCAGAGAGGATAAGCAATTTTCCAAGTGAAAATAGTGGGAAGCTTGCGGAAGCTGGTCTGTCTGAAAATTTTCATGCTGATGAATTCTATCTGAGCTGAAGATTATCAGAAGGTTGTGCAATAATTAAAATTCACATTGCTGCAAGGTTTCTAGGGACCTTGATTACTGGGGAGAATTTAGGGTATTAATGGACTTCCCTGGTGGCTCAGAGTTTAAAGAATCTGCCTGCAATGTGGGAGACCTGGGTTCGATCCCTGGATTGGGAAGATCCCCTGGAGAGGGGAATGGCTACCCACTCCAGTATTCTTGCCTGGAGAATTCCACGGACAGAGGGGCCTGATGGGCTACAGTCCACAGGGTCACAAACAGTTGGACACGACTGAGTGACTTTCACTTCACTAGGGTATTAACAGTTTCAGAAAGGAAATTCTAACCATAAGAATTTTAGGGGTACTTACTTGTATTTAATACTATGCAGTCAGCAACCTACCTGCAAACTCATCTCTATCTGGGGATATGGGAATAGGTGTTGAGTTTTTAGTAACTTTTTTTTAATCATTTAAAGATTCAGACCTAAGAATAAAAATGAGTGATAATTATGTACATATTTCTTTCCTCCAATCACAAGGAAAGCATAATACCAAACCTTTCCCAGGATGAAAATGTAGAATATAACAATATTTATTATGAAAAGATAATAAATAGTAATGACTCCTACACATTTCCTTGATGAAAATTACATATAAGTGACAAAGTACAAATATGAATACAGATTACAAAGACATGACAAGCTCTTTACTTTTCTTGGAATAGTTGGTTTCATTCTTACTATTTTTATTTAAATTCTTTTAAGTGACATAAAATATGTCCAGTTTCTAGCCTTTGTGGAAAATTTTCCTCATTTGTCTCTTTTGCATGTCTCTTGTGTGTGTTGAGTTGCTCAGTCGTGTCTGACTCTTTGTGACCCCATGGACTGTAGCTACCAGGCCTCCTCTGTCCATGAGATTCTCCAGCAAGAATACTGGAGTGGGTTGCCATGCCCTCCTCCAGGGGATCTTCCCAACCCAGAGATCAAACCAGTGTCTTCTGCATCTCCTGCATTGCAGGCAATAAAGGTCAGTAATACTGCCCCCGTTATTATCCATATACTTCTGAATGTGGGGGAACCTACAATAATCATCCCTGGAACAACCTCACTGCCTACTTTTCAGCCTACAGTGACCAGAACAACTACTATGATCACAGCAAAGGTACCTACAACCATCACAGCTTCAACTGAAGCTATTACCATAAAGCCCCCTTCCACCATGTCACCTGAAACCACAACCAACACAGTTTCAACTGAACCTACAACCCAATTGCCACAACCTCCACTTCAACTGAAGCTGCTACTGGAATGGAAACAACCACCGGCATTTCAACTGAGCCAGCTACCGTGATGGGTACTACCACCTATCTGAGAGAACTTAGCACTTTGATTGAGCATAATACCACCACAAAAACCATAGCCATGTCAGCAGAAGTTATACCCAGCATTACTCCAACAAGCCTTGTAACAATAACTACTTCAACAGAACATACAATTCCTGTGCCTACAACCATCACAACCTCTTCTACACCCATCACAACAGCCATCCTGACTTCTAGTAAATCTACAAACATCACCTCTTCAGTCGATCCCAAAACCCATTAACTACAGATACTTCAACTAAACTTTTGACTACAAAAGAAATGATCACTTCCACTGAATCTGAAAAGACGACAGTTTCTACTGAACCTACTACTATTACAAATATAACAACCTCTCCATTTGAAATTATGATAAATGCAATCAATACCACCTCATTCATTGAGGCTGCAAGTACTACAATTTCTACTGAACCTATTACACTTAGAGATATAATAACCACTCCAGCTGAAACTACAAATATAATAACTCAAGTTTCTGCTTCTACTAAACTCTCCACCACAGCACCAACTATTCTTGAACTGAACCTAAACCTCTACCACTGTGTCTCCAACCAAAAAAGTCACTCTCATTTAAATTTAATTTCTGAGTACCACTAAATGTACAGATAAAAAAGCAAGAACCAAAACTTCATTCATAAACACTCATAACTTTTTTCAGAAGCTACACATTAAAAAAAAAAAAACACCTCAGCAGAATTTATAACACTTCAAATAAGTCTATAACCCAATGGCTTTAACCACTTCAATCACAATGGGATCTACTACTTCAGCTGAGTTTATAGGCACCAGTCACCTATTACCAAGACAGCCATCACCCCACTTCCACTTTATCTCAACTCCTCTATAGCCAGCACTCAAAGTAAACCTGTAATTTGTACAACTTTGCATTTGCAACTACTGTTCAGCCATTGCTACATATTCAGTGAAACTCATCTCTCTCACAATACAGTCACCTCAATATCATATATTCATTCTGCCCCACATTGACCACTAATGGGGTTAATTGAGATGACAACAACTAACATCCAAGTAACAAAGGCTACGGCTACCAAAGCTACCATTGCTTCTAATGAGCCAACAAGCACAGGAGGCTATCTTCACTGTTTCAGCTGAATCAAAAAGCACAATATGTTCTACGTATTTTACTACCACAAAGACACCATAATAATTTCAGTTGAAGTTATGACCACCATTACTGTCACTGAAATTTACGACCATAACAAAACCAACACAACAATGGAAATGTCAGCTGCCACAAGAAATGATGCGGTACATTTGTCTGAACTTGTGGGAGTAATTTGGATTGTTGTGGGATCAAATGATGTGATGTTTTTCAGTTGAGCCTAAAACCACAACTACAACCACCATATTGGGTTGATGGACTACCATAACTGTTCCCAGCATTACTTTAAAAAGAAAACAGAAAAACATGGCAACAACACAGTGATCTTTTCATAGCAAAAGAATCTTTAATTATTTTCTCTAACTATCCCATTATTTAGTACCCCCTACCATCTCTCATATTAAATTTACATCTATAACCATTGTAGGTGATTCTCTAGCCAAGAGCAATACTTCACTGGAAGTTCATCACCCTCTCAAGCACAAAAGACAACCATTTAGCCTATTACTATTCCATCGCTGTAATTACATAAAACCCACACTGTCTTCCACTCTTACTAGATCACCATTTTGTAATAACTGAACTTTTAATTTAAAAAAATTATCAGTTTTCCTAAAAGCTTTAGATCATGTATATAAAAGTGAATAAAAGTGAACCTAATTTGTTATTTAAAAAGCCTTCTCTAAGAAATGTATGATAAAAATCTCATAGTAAAATTACTATTAATATCTGTAGTTAAGTACCAATGTATCAAAAGGATGAACATTAAATGTAGATGTTAAATAAACCTATATAGGATAGTTTTAATTATTATATTTTGTTTCCTATGTATGCAATACAAAAATGTGGTTATTTTTCTCCTCAAATGGTTTTGTCTTTAGCATATTGGTTGCTATTAACATTACTTTGTTTGTTTTTGCTATTCCAAATGGAAGCACTACCTAAATACTGAAGAAGATCCCAAGGAAGAAAATAACTATCCAGGAGTATTAATAAAATTATTAATTTGGACTTTGTTTATAATTTCTAATTGATGAAATTTAAATTGGTGCTTACAATGACCAGGCTCCATTGGAAATTTCTGAAGCAAAATCAGTGAGGGAGCCAGAAATATATCTTTTACAAATCAGTAGACATTGAAAAATTATTTTAATAGTTAGTTATTAAAACCATCTTAGTCTGGTCAGGCTTGCAATAATGTAATACCATAGACCGAGTGACTTATAAACAACAGAAATTTATTTCTCATAGTGGAAAGTCTGAGAAGTCCAAGATTAAGAATCCCGCAGATTTAGTATCTAGTGAGAGTTTCCTGGTTCATCAATAGCTGCCTTTTCTCTGTGGCTTCATATCGTGAGAGGGGAAGGCAGTTTTGGGATCTCTTATAAGGACACTCACCCTATTCATGAGGGCTTCACCATTATAACCTAATTACCTTACAAAGCCTTTACCTCCAAATTCCATAATATTCAGGTTAGTATTTAACATATAAATTTGGGGGACACAAATATTCAGTCTGTTTTACACACTATAAAAAATGGCAGCTTTATTCAAACCCATAAAGAATTTTATATTTATTTATTTGCTATTTATTTATCTGCTATTTATTATATGATTACATTCTGGCAGGGGTGAGGAGGGAATATTTTGCTTACCAAATAGGAAAGAAAGGATGTATGTTTAAGCAAAAAATTCTAAATAAAAATTTCAATATGGCCATGCTAATTAATATGGTGGGAATGCAAACTAGTACAGCCGCTATGGAAAACAGTGTGGAGATTTCTTAAAAAACTGGACATAGAACTGCCATATGACCCAGCAATCCCACTTCTGGGCATACACACTGAGGAAACCAGATCTGAAAGAGACACGTGCACCCCAATGTTCATCGAAGCACTGTTTATAATAGCCAGGACATGGAAGCAACCTAGATGCCCATCAGCAGATGAATGGATAAGGAAGCTGTGGTACATATACACCATGGAATATTACTCAGCCATTAAAAAGAATTCATTTGAACCAGTCCTAATGAGATGGATGAAGCTGGAGCCCATTATACAGAGTGAAGTAAGCCAGAAAGATAAAGAACATTACAGCATACTAACACATATATATGGAATTTAGAAAGGTGATAACGATAACCCTATATGCAAAACAGAAAAAGAGACACAGAAATACAGAACAGACTTTTGAACTCTGTGGGAGAAGGTGAGGGTGGGATATTTCAAAAGAACAGCATGTATACTATCTATGGTGAAACAGATCACCAGCCCAGGTGGGATGCATGAGACAAGTGCTCGGGCCTGGTGCACTGGGAAGACCCAGAGGAATCAGGTGGAGAGGGAGGTGGGAGGGGGGATTGGGATTGGGAATACATGTAAATCCATGGCTGATTCATATCAATGTATGACAAAACCCACTGGAAAAAAAAAATAATTAAAAAAAAAAAAGAAATAATTTTAAAATGACAGCAATAGAAATATTATTTCTACCATAAATTCTACATACTTGAAATAATTGCATTTGAATACTTTAATTTGGATTTTATTTACACGAATTGAAATTTCTTTCTTTTCAAATCATTTCAGTTAAACACACACACACACATACACACACACACTTACTTTTTTAAATGGTAGTAAGATTTTTTTTTCCACTTTGTGGTGTAGTAGGTGCACAATAAATATCTGTTGCGTAAATACCTGCCTACATAAATAGATAAATAGGGCTTCCCTTGGCAGCTCAGATGGTAAACAATCCAGCTACAATGCAGGAGACCCAGGTTCGATCGCTGGGTTGGGACAATCCCTTGGAGAAGAATACCCACTCCAGTATTCTTGCCTGGAGAATTCCAAGGCCGAGAAGCCTGATGGGCTTCAGTCCATGTATGGATAAACGTTAATTGACTTGTGTGTTAGTTTTCTAGTACTTCCAAATTGCCAAAAATTTAAGGACTTAAAATGCAATTTTGCTATTTTTAAAATAAAATAGAAATAATAACAATCATTATCTCTGGGGAGAGTCTGTTTTTTTTTTTTGCCTTACTCAGCTTCTTGACAATGCCAGCAGTCCTTGACCCATGGCTCCTTCTTTTACAATACTTCAACCCCTGCTTTTGTCATCACTGATGGCATCAGAGTGTCATCACTCTCTCTTTTACTGATCTTCTTGCTTTTATAAGTGACACTTAAGAAGTTACTTTTATAAGTAACTTGTGGTTACATTTGGTTCATCTTGATTATTCAAGATGATTTCCCATCTCAAGATTTTTAATTTAATTCCATCTGCAAAGTCTCTTTTGCCAAGTAAGATAACATGGGGATTAAGATGTATACATTTGGGAGGGCATTATTCAGACTAACATTGTTCATTTGCTGGCCCCCTCCCAAAGATTCTTATCCATCCAAATATAAAATACATTCCCTCCATCCCAAACTTTCAGTCTCAATCCCTTAAAGCATCAGCTCAAGTCCAAAATATCATCTAAGCTTCATGAACCTAAAAATCCCCAATTTCATCATCTAAGCCATCTTAAAATAAGTCACGGATAAAGCTCTGAATATAATCCATTCTGAGACAAAATAGCTTTTCATCTGTGGACCTGTTAAACTAGAAGACAAGTTATCTCCTTCTAAAGTACAATGGTGAGCCGGGCATAAGATAGCATTTATAGATAGCCCCATTCCAAAAAAGAGAAAATGAAAGAAAAAAGTAGCCACTGATTCCAAGCAATTTGGAGATTCAGACAGAAAAACACCATTAGATTTCAAGGCCTGGAAATACCCCTTTGGCTTGAGGCTCCACCTTCTGGATCTGCTGTCTCACCCTTTTGCTTGAAAAGCAGTCATTTTCCCTTTTTCTTGAAAAGTAGCGTATGTTTGCAGCTGAATAGTGTTGTCAGCCTGTTTCCTGCCTGAAGAATTTTGAGAGTCCAAGTAACTTCTTTTATTTCATCCTGTCTCTTTCCTGTGCGTTCCAAGCTGGCAGTGTTTCTGCTGGTATAGAATTCTCGTGGTCCTCTGTATATGTCACTTCATTAGACAAGCGATTCCTCCACAGATCTTTCCTAAAAAAAAAATCCCATCTCTATTCCTGGCTTCTGCTGAGATGATTGAGAGAATCCATGCATCGCAAGTTCTTCAGAGAGCTGTCTGTATGATTGAATACTCTGACTTTCTCTTCTTCCAAAGCCCCAGTAAAAGGTTGTCCAACTATACTCCTGGCTGTTTCTAGCATGCTTTCCTAACAGTTACTCCCCTATTTTTAGCATCTTCTGCAATCTGGACAGGCTGAGAATTTCCCAAATCATCAACTCCTCATTTTTTTCTTTTCTTTTTTTTAATGCTTAACAGTTCTTCCTTAAATTTCTGTTTCCTCTTGCATTTTACTATAAATAATAAGGACAAACCAGTTCACACCTTCAACATTCTGCTTGGAAATCTCTTCCGCTAAATGTCCAAGTTCATTGCTTACAAGTCTGCTTTCCACATATATAAATTGTGAAGGATACCATTCAGCTAAGTTCATGCCACCTTAACAAGGATCCAATTTCTGTTCCGTTCCAGCAGCGTTCTTCTCGTTTTCACCTGAGCCCTCACCAGCAGCTCTTTTGACATCCATTTTCCTATCAACAGTCTGTTTCTGATAATTCAGTTATTCTCTAAGACAAATAGGTCTCCTCTATCACGCTTCTGAAACTGCAATAGCAGAGTTATTAGCATTCATAGAGATGGATGTTAACCATACATCATCTGAAATCTGTTCAAGGCAATCTCAGTCTCTTGTATCATGCCCCTCAAAATTTTTTCCAACCTCTTTTCATTGCTTAATTCCAAAGCAACTTCTACTTATTTAGGAATTTGTTATCACAGTACTCCACTTCCAGGACTCAATATCTGTATTAGTTTTCTGTTGCTGCTGTAACTACCATAAACTTCATGGTTTAAAGCAACACAGATTTATTGAAGTACAATTTTAGAAGTTAGAACTCCTGAATGGGTGAATCAATGTATAGCTTTCTCACTCCACAATAAGTGAATACATGTGTTTCTCAAACTCATAGGGAACACATGCAAAAATTGACCACATTTAAAACAATTCTCAATAAATCTCAGAATTCATATTATTCCAGTCATTTTCTCTTATCGTAAACAATTAAGGTAGAAGCAAAATTTAAAAGTTAACTAGAAGAGCCCTAACACTGGAGAATATTTAAACAATTTCAAAATAAATTATGAGTCAAATAAAAAACAGAAATTAGAAGATTCTAAGATCTGTATGGTAATGAAAATATGATATTTCCTCCAAATGAATTTGGAAGAAAATTTATACTATTTTAAAGTTTATACTGAAAAGTATAAATGCTGAAAGTTAATGAGCTAACATTATCTTAAAATTATAAATAAAAATATCAATAGAATAAAGTATAAGTGTAATTTTTTGGTTTCCCTCTTTTTAAATTAAATTTTCAATAAATTTTATACATGTATGTGTATATTAGATTGAGCTTCCCAGGTGGCACAGTGGTAAAGAATCCATCTACCAATGCAAGGAGACATAAGCGATGTGGTTTCAATCGCTGGGTCGGGAAGATTCCCCTGGAGGAGGAAATGGCAACTTGCCTCAGTATTCTTGCCAGGAAAACTCCACGGACAGAGGAGCCTGGCAAGCTACAGCACATTGGGTCTCAAAGAGTTGGACACGACCGAGACAGCACACACACACATATCTAGATTAATATATACAACATGTCCATCACCCTAGAAATTCCTTATTCCTATTACCGATGCCCCATTTCCACAGAGGTAATTATCATTTGGAATTCTCTCACCATAGATTAATTTTAACTGTCTTTTATTCAGATAAATGTAATTTCATAGTATATATGCTTTTGAACATGGCTTATTTCAATCAACAAAGTTTCCATGCCTTGTATCAGTGGGTAAGTATGTTTAACTTCAGTTATCCAAATATAATTTCACAGTATTTTCCTGTTTCGTTTGCCTTTTCTACATAAAATATCAAAAGTCTCAAGCTGTCATTTAACTTCTATTTTCCTGGGATTATTTGACAGACAGCATTTCTCTCTGCTATTTACTCAGACAGGCCTATTTCTATTGACAACAATCTTTATCCTTCTGTTTGAGGCTTTCCCTTTCTACTTGTCTATGAAAACTTCCTTCTCCTCCACTAGCCTTGCCCATCATGATCTTTTAGAGCTGGACCAGAATGTAGGGAACTTTCCTGGTGATCTGTGGTTAAGACTTCACCTTCCAACACAGGGAGTGCAGTTTCCATCCCTGGTCAAGGGGCTAAGGTCCCACATGTCTTGTGCCAAAAAAACCAAAATATCAACCAGAAGCAATATTGCAACACATTCAATACAGATTTTAATAATGGTCCACATCAAAAAAAATCTTTAAAATCTTAAAAATATTATTTTTAATCACAATACATGGTTTTACATGATAACACAAATTTTTAAAGGTTTGCTTTTATATTTTCTTTGGAACTTAATAATTGGGTCATGTATGTAGGATTTTGAGGGTGGGAATTAAAAGTTTCTGCAGAAGTAATAGAATGACGTTAAATAGAATACATATTAAAAAGCAGAGACATTACTTTGCCAACAAAGGTCCATTTAGTCAAGGTTATGGTTTCTCCAGTGGTCACGTATGGATGTGAGAGTTGGACTATAAAGAAAGCTGAGCGCAGAAGAATTGATGCTTTTGAACTGTGGTGTTGGAGAAGACTCTTGAGAGTCCCTTGGACTGCAAGGAGATCCAACCAGTCTATCCTAAAGGAGATCAGTCCTGAATATTCATTGGAGGGACTGATGTTGAAGCTGAAACTCCAATACTTTGGCCACCTGATGCGAAGAGCTGACTCATTGGAAAAGACCCTGATGTTGGGAGGGATTGGGGGCAGGAGGAGAAGGGGATGACAGAGGATGAGATGGCTGGATGGCATCACCGACTCGATGGACATGAGTTTGGATAAACTCTGGGAGTTGGTGATGGACAGGGAGGCCTGGCGTGCTGCAGTTCATGGGGTTGCAAAGAGTCGGACACGACTGAGCGACTGAACTGAACTGAACTGAACTGAAGTGAATAGAATGATGTACCACTTTTCAGGCTCCTGGATGACACAGAGGTACAATCACATGCTTATGGGATCTTGTTTTGCTCTATGTTTATGGTTTGTTGTTGTTCAGTCCCTCAGTCATATCTGACCCCTTTGTGACCCCATTGACTGCAGCATGTCAGGCTTCCCCGTCCTTCACCATCTCCCGGAACTTGCTGAAACTCATGTCCATTGAGTCGGTGATGTTTATGGTACCCCAGTGCCAAATTAAGATGTGGATCTCAATATCATAGAAGGCAGCGCTTTAGGCTGCTCTTGAGGTTTGCTGTATGGAGTTGATCCATGGTCTTCTCACCTAGCCTCCTGCTGTTCCACCGTCCTTAGGGTGTTGTCCTTAAACAGAGGACCTGAGATGATGTACCTCCACGTCCTCATTCCAGCTGTCAAGAAGTGAAAAAATAAAAGGGGGTATGTATGCCCCTCCTTTTTAAATGACTAATTTTGTTGCTGCTGACTTTACTCAGCTGATACCTCATTATGCAGAACTTAGTCATATGGTTGCACCTGGCATCAGAGGGGACTTGCCTGGGAAATCTCATGGACAGAGGAGCCTGGAGGGCTACGGTCCATGGGGTGGCAAAGAGTCGGACATGACTGGGCACAGCAGCGGTACTTTCAAAATGTGTAGCCAGATTTTAAAGACAATTCAGTTTAATTCCTATTCTATTTAAAATCCATACGTTTGGTTGGCTAATGATAACCTAGTTGCTTTCAGTTGAATTAAATTCAATGGTCATGTTCGTTACTATGGAAACTTTCACATCTTGTGGACCCCTTACAATCCCCTTGCCCAGAGGCCACACATGGCATCATGGGTTAGTTTTACTGCTGAGCAGACATCATGATTTCCTTGCTCCTTGGAACAAATACTTTCCTTATCTTTTCCATTTTTCCATGGCTTTTTCATGCTTTTTGTGTGCTAGAGCTGTTTCTCAGCCCTGGGACCATCCACATTGTGGGTTAAACAGTTCTTTGTTATTAGGGGATGTTTAACAGCATTCCTGATCTCTCAGTAGATGCCAACAGCAACCCCTCCTTATTCGTGTATACTCAGTCGTGTCTGACTCTTTGTGATTCCCTGGACTGCAGCCGGCTAGGCTCCTCTGTCCATGGGATTTCAAGGCAAGAATACTGGAAAGGTTTGCCATTTCCTTCTCCAGGGGATCTTCCCGACCAAGGGATTGAACCTGTGTCTCTCTCCTGTGTCTCCTGCATTGCAGACAGGTTCTTTACTGCTGAGTCACTGGGGAAGCCTCAACCCCCTCTTATTTGCAATAATTATAAGTGTCTCCCAACTTTGCCAAATGACTCCTAGAGGCTTTAAACTATGTTAATTTGCTTCCATTTGTTCCACTACAGTGAATATAATTGGTAAGGGAAAGGCAATTTATTAACTTGTCAGAGATTAACCTATAAATCAGAAATCTGATCTACTTTTGTACTATCTGTAAGCATAGTTGAAATTTTTACTCTGTGTGTTATTAATGTAAACTATCAGTGTTTTCTTGGGAATATATGACTATAATCATAATAATATGCAGTTGTAACCATGCATAACTTTAGCTACTTTTAAAAACATTTAAAAAAATTTGATGTCTAGATTTTGGTGTATAATTCATTGTTTTTTGAGGCCAATTCTAAAACTTTCATAACCCAAATAATTCTAATATCCTTGAAAATCAGAAATTAATCTTAAATATATGCTAAAGGTCCAATAAAGAAATAAGAAAACTTGGTTCATATAGACATCGTTTTGACAGATCCTTTTTAGGTACTGAAGAGCTAACCCTATATTTCAGTTCAGTTCAGTCACTCAGTCATGTACGACTCTTTGTGACCCCAAGGGCTGCAGCATGCCAGGCTTCCCTGTCCATCACCAACTTTTGGAGCTTGCTCAGACTCCTGTCCATCAAGTTGGTGATGCCATCCAGCCGTCTCATCCTCTGTCGTCCCCTTCTCCTCCTGCCTTCAATCTTTCCCAGCATCAGGGTCTTTTCAAATGAGTCAGTTCACATCAGGTAGCCAAAGTATTGGAGTTCCAGCTTTAGCATCAGTCCTTCCAGTGAATATTCAGGACTGATTTCCTTTACAATTGACTGGTTTGATTTCCTTGTTTTAAGTTTGGTATTTGCCCTGGTGACAGAAAGAAATATGGAAACATTTTTCTCCACCCAGGAGACAGAATAAGGAAGAAAGTCATGTTGTTCAATAAATATTTGTTGAATGATGGAACAGTCATTCAACAAAGAAGAAGGCATTTTAAAAAAAGCATACAGATTGTAGTTCATATGAGTCTAAAACATGATCTCCAGGTGTTTCTGAATCTTCAGAACTGGATCTTCATAATGTTAAAATATTAAGATTAAAAGAGAGAAGTTGCCTTTAATAAGGCATTAGTCAATCAAGGTGATGGCTTTTCTAGAAAATAACAAAATTAGAAATGCTTCAAATCCTATAAAAAAACAAGCAGCATGGAGTAAGTCAAAAAGAGAAAGACGAATATCGTATATTAGCGCATATATGTGGAATCTAGAAAAACGGTTCAGATGAACCTACACACAGAGCAGGAGTAGGAAGTGGATGTAGAGGACGGACCTGAGGACCCCGTGGGGAAGAGGGGGTGGGATGACCCGAGAGGGCAGCCCTGACGTGTGTACACCGCCATGTGTAAATCAGAGAGCTGAGCTCAGCGCTGTAGGTTACCTAACAGACATTCGTGCATGCACAGTCGTGTCTGACTCATTTTGTGACCCCATGGACTCTAGCCCACCTGTCCATGGGATTTCCCAGGCAAGAACACTGGAGTGGGTTGCCATTTCCTTCTCCAGTAAATGCTTTTACTTCTCTTTAAAACAATATATGGAATTTTCCCCTTCTTCTAAGCCTATTTCATAAAAAGTAAACTTTCTAGCGTTTCTTTTACAGAATAAATATAACATATTTTGATATTAAAAAAGTTTTAAAGAGGAACATGACACCCAGTAGCCACCACTCAACTCAAGAAATTAAACATCACAGAATTCTTGTAGAGTCAGTGACAATTGGGGCGTGCTTGATAGGTGTCTTGAACCAGCTTTCTTAGGAATGAATTTCAAAGGAGGGGGCTCAGTCCTGAGGTACCCAGGAGTTTGCTAAGACCCAGCAGGACCAGGCTTGCTCTGGGATGAGTTGGAGGGAGCAGCAGTGGGTGGGGCCCGGTTATGCCCATCCCTGGCCCTCCCCGAGGCTCCAGGCACCCAGCGCATCCTCACCCCGCCCCTCAATCAGGCCCTGCACCCACTCCCCCAGTACCTGGCCGACTCCCCCTGCGTCCTTTTTTCCTCCCTGAGAAGCCCTACACTCCCCGCACCTGGGCCAGGCCCCTGACCAGTCTCTGAACCAGACGCACTGGCTTCCCTTCTGATGTTCAAAGAGCACATTTCCTGATGGAGGGGGCTTGGGGGGGAAGGGGCCAGAAAAACAAAACAAAATAAAAAAACATTTAAATTTTTTAAAATTAAAACTTAAATGAATTTTAGAGAAAGCGGGTCAGAGACAGTGACCCGATAGACTCTGATGATGGATCGGGCTTGTTTCAAGATGAGCGGCTGGAAGACTTTTTGACTTGGGTCTGCAGTAGCTTTGCAAGGCATGTAGACTGCTCTGTGGAGGCTCGGGGAGTGGCTGTCTGCTAACCAGTCACATGTTGTGCAGTATCGCTCTCAGTTGCAATTGCTGTGACTTGGTTGACATTGAACTTTTCCTTTTCTAGACCTTGATTCAAAAAAGTCTTGGTACTATCACATATATATATATGTGTGTGTGTGTGTGAATATATATGCATACTTCTGTATATAAATATGGTACTTCTGCATATATATATATATATATATATAGTACTTCTGCATATATAATACTTCTGTCTATCTTTTATTAATTTGAAAGAAAAAAAAATCATCAGCTTTCTATTCTCACACACTCATCGTCTTCCCCTCTGAGACTGACTCAGTCTCCTCTTTTCCCTCTCTCCTCTGGACTCTCCTCACCCCCTGGTTTTTCCTCTTTGCTCAGTGACTTGATTCAGATCTGTGTTCCTGATGGCATATTCACCTCACCTTGGGCCCTTCTCTCTGAGTCCTCACCTCCAGGGAGAACTCTGATTTTGACTGATTATTGGACTGTGTAGTTGGGTGTACCAGATTCCAGCATTCACCCTATACTGTACCCTACCACTGCTTAGAGGCCCTTTAAGGAGGGTCTGAACTTAACTCTTGATGCAAAAAAAAAAAAAAAAAAAGTCTTACCTTTTAGGTCTGAGAGCAAAGTGAACAATGAAAGACCTGGATCTGGTGGAGTTACTTAAAACGACTTTCTTGCTTGCAAATTCATCTACCGTTGAACAGAAGGAGATTGTAAGTACCATCTGGTCTTAACACATTATTTAACAGATGGGGAAAATATTGTTCTGGGAGGGCCACATTTCTGCAAGAATTCGCATGGCTAAGTTAGTGGTAGACTGAGCCCGTGTGCTCCGTTCTGTTGCAACATTCCAATCTGCCTGCACTTCATGCTTCTTCTTGGTTTTGATTCAGACCCAAGTGAAAATATGCCTATTCTGAATTGTGAGGGCAGCCATTCATTTTGCTCCTTCTCCAAGCTTTCTTTAGCCGAAGCCTAGACTACACTGTGGTACACGGTGACCTGGGGTGACCGCTGGGGCCTCTTGTGTCTCTGTTTTGTTGCTCACTATTTGGTTCTTCTTGGTTTTCAAGGAGCCTCCCCCTGAGATTCCCAAACTAGGATGTCCCTCCCTAGAACAGGGTCCCTATTTTCTACAGCGAGACATACACCATTCCTTCCAAAGATATCAGATGTGTGCTCGCCTCAACTTTTTCCTTGACCTCAGCCATGAAAGCCTGAGTGGCAACGAGCTTATCAGTCATCACAGATTTTAAAACTGAACAAGTACCAGGAATTGCACACATACCTTATATACATTATTATCTTATTTAGTCCTTACAATTATCCTTTGATATAAGTATACTCTTTCTTGTGAAGAAATAGAGGCTAGGGCATTAAGAAAATTGCCAGATATTAGCCTGTTCATAAGAGTCAGAGATAAAAATTCAACCCTTGATCTTTCGACTCCAGAGTTCTTAATCACTATGCTATATTGCTTCTGATAAAGACAAAGTAATTTAAAAAATAAAATCACATCCTCTTTTTAATTCTTTCCCTTAAGACTACTTCTTATTATTACTATTATCATATTATCCATCACTTTAGGGGTTATAAAAACCTAAAGACTCAGAGGAGCACATGTACATGTATGGCTGAATCCCTTCGCTGTTCACCTGAAACTAACACATTTTTAATCGTCTATACCTCAATGCTAAAACAATTTTTTTTTTTAAGAAACTTGCTTTGAATCTCAGAGGTTTTGGATTTAAACTCAAATTTGACTCCAGAGCTTGCATTCTTTATCTGTCCTGTTGCCAGTCCAATAATACTAATAAACAATATTTACAGCATCACCACCTCATCATCAATGTTAGAATCATCATCTCAGACTCTTATATGGCGTTAACTATATGGCAAGCTGTGTTCTAACCACTTTGTAAACATGATCTTATGTTTGCTTCATAAAAGCCCTGTTCTCCCATCATCCTAATTACCCAGCTGAGGATTTGCAGGGTCAGGGCCTTTAATTAAATGGCCCAAGCTCACACAGCAGTCTAGCTCTGGCATCCAGCTTCTCACTTCTGTCTTGCATTTGCACAGTATTTCGTAAGTTGCAAAACCTTTTTATTTGCACCAATCCTTCTCTGAGTCTTATAAGTCAAGTGTCTTTATTTCCAGCATCTCACAAATAAGAAAATAGATACTCAGAAAGGATAAGCAATTCTCCAAGTGAAAAGAGGCAACAGGAACTGAACTCCGACAAGGACAATCTCAGCCAGACTCTCATGCTGCCAAATAAGAATCTGAATTAGCCAGAGAAGGTGTGAGGATCAATACTTAGCCCTGTTACAACACACAGTGCTGGAAGGCTCTGGGCAAACCTACTAATGGGACTTTCAAGTACCATCAGAATCAGAAAGGAGGGGATTTAAATCAGTCTTTTAGTGTTTCTCAGATATAAACAGCCCCCTACATGTGTCTCAATTTCACTTTGGGTAGAGGTAAATGTTTAACAAATTTCTATTAACCTCTTAAAAAAATTGTTTTTTACCTGGAGAGGTCCAGGTATGAGAGTATCTGAGAAGTTGGTGGACATTTCTTTCTTTTACTGTTAGGCAAAGTTTAACCAGTCAATCCTAAAGGAAATCAATCCTGAATATTCATTGGAAGGACTGAGCTGAAGGCGAAACTCTAATACTTTGGCCATCTGATGTGAAGAGCCCAATCGTTAGAAAAGACCCTGATGCTGGGAAAGATTGAAGGCAGGAGGAGAAGGGAATGACAGAGGATGAGATGTTTGGATGGCATTACTGACTCAGTGGACGTGAGTTTGAGCAAGATCCAGGAGATAGTGGAGGACAGGGAATCCTGGCGTGCTGCAGTCCATGGTGTTGGCAAAAAGTTGGAAGTGATTGAGTGACTGAACAACAACAACAAAAAGTTTAAGAGTAATCCTTTCCTAGAGTGGAGACTTAGAAATTAAACCCAGATTTATTATTAAAAGATGCTCTCCTAATATTAATGTGATATTGATGTGATACAATATTAATGTGATATTGATATATATTTTCTCTGATGAATTATACTTTCAGTGAAATAAAACAAAGGATTGAAGATCTTTGTTTTCTTCTGTTTGTTTTCAGCTTGGTATTTCTATTTATATTCCTGACAGATGAAACACAGTTTCTTTTTTTTTTTAAAGGGAAGCATAGTTGATTTACAATGTTGTGTTAGTTTCAGGAATACAGCAAAGTGTTTCAGTTACAGACACACAGGTATATTTGTACATATATATTCTTCTTCAGATTCTTTTCCATTATAAGTTATTCAGTTCAGTCCAGTTCAGTCACTCAGTCGTGTCCGACTCTTTGTGACCCCATGGACTGCAGCATGCCAGACTTCCCTGTCCATCACCAACTCCTGGAGCTTACTGAAACTCATGTCCATCAAGTCAGTGATGCCATCCAACCATCTCATCCTCTGTCATCCCCTTCTTTTCCTGCCTTCAATCTTTCCCAGCATCAGGGTCTTTTCCATACAAAATATTGAATATGGGTCCCTCTGTTAAGCCTAGGTCCTTGTTGTTTATCCATTATAGTCGTAAGTATCTGTTAATCCCAAACTCCTAATTTATCCCTTCTCTTCCTCTTTCTGCTTTGGTAACCATAAATTTGTTTTCTATGTCTGTGGGTCTATTTCTGTTTTGTAAGATTCCACATATAAGAGATATCATAGTTGTCTTTCTCTGTGTGACTTATTTCACTTAGTATGATAATCTCTAGGTCTGCCTCTGTTGCTACAAATGGCATTATTTCATTCTTTTTTTCCTGATTGCCTTGTGAAGCATGAAATGGAGAAGACCATGTGTGGAAGTGGGAGACCAGTTATGTGTTGTCCTTCTCCTGAAGCTGATGGGATCATTACTTATATTTCAGGTCCAACACATAGCAGGAGACACAAAAGGCAGACAGCAGTATGAATAACAGTGTTGCAGTGGAATTAATTCAGGAATAGTAAAAATCTTTCCTTTTTTACTCATGCTACTGGCTACAAAATTAGTTTTTCCAAACAATTTTCATTTATTTTCTTATACAAAATACTGCTATTTGGTTCACTCTCAATTCATGTTTTAAAGTTCACATCCTGACATTTGCCTATTCCCTTTGTCTATTTGACCTAATATCTTATCTTTCTGTTGTGGCCTCATAAGACACCTAGATTGCTCTTCAAAATTTCCCCCAGTTCCTTGCCTCTTTCTGCTTTTCCACGTGTCTCAGCTGCTACCTTCCATAATTTTTCCTTCCTCCTCTCTCTATGCATCCAGGTATTTGAGGACCTGTAAGATACGGATCAGAATTTGTCTCTTGCAAGCCATGACCAGTTTCATCCCTTAAAGACCACTGCCTTGGCTTTCCCGATATTGCAAACATCACACCCATTGGATTCATCCTCCACTTCTTCTCACTACCCTGCCTGGCTGCCCTCTCCCCAGCTGCTCCTCGAAGCTAAATTCGCTGCATCCACCTTTGGTCCTGTCTTAGTTGCCATCACTGCTTCAGGTCCAAACCTGACTCAGGTAGAAGTTCTATGAACTGCTTCAGCCCATAGAGCTCTCCTCTGTTACACCCGACCTTCTGCCCCAAGTGAGACTGATGAAATAAACAAAGCCTCACCTTTGAATTCTGGGACTTCTGAGTCCTGAACTGTCCCCTGTACCCTGGGTCCACTCTCCCACCAATGAGACCTGGGATGTTAATTTAATCCTAGGTTTAGGGTTGACCTCAGTCCCCCATGGGTCATCATTTCTGGTAACCTAATTATGGTTCTGAACCTTGCAAGCCCCAGTTTCTCTCATTGCCTCACCTTGTAGACTTGAGTTTTTCTTTAATTTTGGTTCTGAGTTCTCATTTTAATAACCAGTTTGTCTGCTGCGGTTGATTCATGAGGCCCGCCTTGCGCTTTTGTGTAGTCTTCTCAGTGAACCTGAGCACCCAGATCCAGGCCCTGCTGCCCTCAGAGGATTCTGATCTGCATGGCTGACAGCTGACACCTCGCTTTGTGAACCTCCTAGGTGCTCTAGTCCTACTGTTTGTCTGACGTTTGCACAGAATGTGCAGTCAGCATAGACCATGAACCACATCTCCACCCTGGGAGTTGCCAAGGCCTTGCTGTTATTGGGAGCCTGACTTCCAGCAGTCTTTGTCCTCGTGGGCAGGTCGAATTCCAGGTGTCAGCACCACCCTGGCCTTACTTCCAGTAAACCTCCATACTTCCCTGATGGATGCTCAGTGTATGTCAACAGAGTTTCTAAAGCTTCAACAGTTGTATAGTCTTTCCAATAAATTTAATCTCTGAATTATCTTTCACCTTTCATCCCCATCCTTCTTAGGGTGCAGTGTGGTACACATTAGATGCTTAATTCATGAAAGAAAAGAAAGAAAGTGAAAGTCTCTCAGTTGTGTCCGACTCTTTGTGACCCCATGGACTATATACAGTCCATGGAATTCTCCAGGCCAGAATACTGGAGTGGGTAGACTTTCCCTTCTCCAGGGGATCTTCCCAACCCAGTGATTGAACCCAGGTCTCCTGCATGGCAGGTGGATTCTTTACCAGCTGAGCCCCAAGAGAAGCTTAATTCATGACTATTGACAATAAATGAATCAGGAGCCTGAGGGCCACACACTCTAATCTTAATTTGGGTTCATAGAAGGTCACTTAAACGTATGTGTCTTATCAGTGAAGTGGGGGCAATAATATTTGATTCCAGTGGTATGCCCACCAAAATAGGCACAGACATCTATCTCTATAAGGTTAATAATATTATATTGATCAAATATTACATCAGAGACTGCCCAAGCGTAAGACTGCTATGATCCAGCCATGGTTTAAGCTTTTCTTTTCGCTTGTCTTCTCACCCACATAAAAATGCCTGCACAAATTGGTATAGAGTGCCATGTCCTATAAAAAAATATTGCAGTGCACAGGACTGTCAAGTATGTAGATTTTCTTTGTCATTTATTGAATAGAAAACATGAGCTAAAAATACCACTTATAAACACACTGTTATATTTAAAATAGATAACCAACAAGGACCTACAATGTAGCACAGGGAACTTGGCTCAGTATTCTTTAATAACCTAGATGGGAAAATAATTTGAAAAGTATTAGATACATGTTTGGGTTTCCCAGACTGCGCTAGCGGTAGAATCCACCTACCAATGCAGGAGATGCAAGAGACGCAGGTTCAGTCTCTGGGTTGGGAAGATCCCCTGGAGGAGGAAATGGCAACCCACTCCAGTATTCATGCTGGAAAATTCCATGGACAGAGGAGCCTGGTGGGCTACAGTGCATGGGCCGCAAAGCATCTGACGTGATTGAGCAACTGAGCACATGCATATACACAGATACATGTATATGCATATATATACACACGAATATATACACACATGTACATGTACATCCATTGTATCACTTTGTTGTACATCTGAAACTGATACAACATTGTAAATCAACTATAATCCAATATAAGGTAAAAATTAAAAGATAAAACAAAAATGCCAGTTGTAAGTCTTTATGAAGTAGTTTTCCAGATCAATAAGAGTAAGGAAAGACACATTAGCTTTAAAAAATTGAAAATTTCTATAAGCCTGTGTACCCTCACATGCGATGGTGTGGTCAGTCACCCAAAGCCAGACATTCTGGAATGTGAAGTCAAGTGGGCCTTAGAAAGCACCACTGTTAATAAAGCTAGTGGGTGTGATGGAATTCCAGTAAAGCTATTCAAATCTCTAGAGGATGATGCTAACAAGATGTTGCATTTAATATGCCAGCAAATATGGAAGACTTAGCAGTGGCCACAGGACTAGAAAAGGGCAATCCTCATTCTACTTCCCAAGAAAGGTAGTACTAACCACTAGACAGTCGCACTCATCTCCCATGCTAGTAAAGTCATGCTTAAATGTTGCATGCTAGGCTTCAGCATTATGCGAGCCAAGAACTTCCAGATGTTCAAGCTGGGTTAAGGCAGAGGAACCAGCGCTCAAATATTGCCAAAATTCGCTGGATCATGAAGAAAGCAAGGGAATTCCAGAGAAACATCTACCTCTGTTTCATTGACTACGCTAAAGCCTTTGACTGTGTGGATCATAACAAACTGTGGAAAGCTCTAAAGAGATGGGAATACCAGACCATCTTACCTGTCTTCTGAGAAACTTGTATGCAGGTCAAGAAGCAAGAGTTATAACCCTGTATGGAATGACTGATTGGACTCAAGATTGAGAAAGGAGTACAACAGGGCTGTCTGGGGTCACCCTGTTTGTTTAAGCTGTATACTGAGCACATCATGAGAAATGCCGGGCTGGATGAGTTACAAACCAGAATCAAGATGGTCGGCAGAAACATCAGCAACCTCACATATGCTGATGATATCACTCTAATGGCAGAAAGTGAAGAGGAACTAAAGAGCCTCTTGATGAGGGTGAAGGAGGAGCGTGAAAGAGCTGGCTTAAAACTAAATGTATTATAAAAACTAAGTTCATGGTATCTGGTCTCATTACTTCATGGCAAATAGAAGAGGAAAACATGGAAGTAGTGACAGATTTCTCTTTCTTGGGATCTAAAATCACTGCAGATAAAATCAGGAGACGATTGCTTCTTGGCAGTAAAGCTATGACAAATCTAGACAGTGTGTTGAAAAGCAAAGACACACAGCAAGATCCTCTATGACCCACCTCCCAGAATATTGGAAATAAAAGCAAAACTAAACAAATGGGACCTAATGAAACTTAAAAGCTTTTGCACTACAAAGGAAACTATAAGTAAGGTGAAAAGACAGCCCTCAGATTGGGAGAAAATAATAGCAAATGAAGAAACAGACAAAGGATTAATCTCAAAAATATACAAGCAACTCCTGCAGTTCAATTCCAGAAAAATAAATGACCCAATCAAAAAATGGGCCAAAGAACTAAACAGACATTTCTCCAAAGAAGACATACAGATGGCTAACAAACACATGAAAAGATGCTCAACATCACTCATTGTCAGAGAAATGCAAATCAAAACCACAATGAGGTACCATTACACGCCAGTCAGGATGGCTGCTATCCAAAAGTCTACAAGCAATAAATGCTGGAGAGGGTGTGGAGAAAAGGGAACCCTCTTACACTGTTGGTGGGAATGCAAACTAGTACAGCCGCTATGGAAAACAGTGTGGAGATTCCTTAAAAAACTGGACATAGAATTGCCATATGACCCAGCAATCCCACTTCTGGGCATACACACCGAGGAAACCAGATCTGAAAGAGACACGTGCACCCCAATGTTCATCGCAGCACTGTTTATAATAGCCAGGACATGGAAGCAACCTAGATGCCCATCAGCAGATGAATGGATAAGGAAGCTGTGGTACATATACACCATGGAATATTACTCAGCCGTTAAAAAGAATTCATTTGAATCAGTCCTAATGAGATGGATGAAACTGGAGCCCATTATACAGAGTGAAGTAAGCCAGAAAGATAAAGAACATTACAGCATACTAACACATATATATGGAATTTAGAAAGATGGTAACGATAACCCTATATGCAAAACAGAAAAAGAGACACAGAAGTACAGAACAGACTTTTGAACTCTGTGGGAGAAGGTGAGGGTGGGATGTTTCAAAAGAACAGCATGTATACTATCTATGGTGAAACAGATCACCAGCCCAGGTGGGATGCATGAGACAAGTGCTCGGGCCTGGTGCACTGGGAAGACCCAGAGGAATCGGGTGGAGAGGGAGGTGGGAGGGGGGATCGGGATGGGGAATACGTGTAACTCTATGGCTGATTCATATCAATGTATGACAAAACCCACTGAAATATTGTGAAGTAATTAGCCTCCAACTAATAAAAAAAATAAATAGAAAAAAAAAAAAAGAAGTGAAAGTATAACTAAAACAAAAAAAAAGAAAAGCAAAGACATTACTCTTCTGACAAAAGTCCATATAGTCAAGGCTATTGTCTTCCCAGTGGTCACGTGCAGTTGTGAGAGTTGGACCATAAGGAAGACAGAGTGCCAAAGAATAGATGCCTTTGAACTGTGGTGAGAAGACTCCTGAAAGTCCCTTGGACAGAAAGGAGATCAAGCCAGTCAATCTTAAGGGAAATCAAGCCTGAATATTCATTGGAAGGGACTGATGCTGAAGCTGAAGCTCTAGTATTTTGGTCATCTGAGGCAAACAGCCGAATCAATGGAAAAGTCCCTGATGCTGGGAAAGATTGAAGGCAGAAGGAGAGGAAGGCATCAGAGGATGAGATGGCTGGGTGGCATCACCAATGCAATGGACACAAACTTGGGCAAACTTTGGGAGATGGTGAGGGACAGGGAGGCCTGGCATGATGCAGTCCATGGGGTCGCAAAGAGTCTGGGTGACTTTACAGCAACAAAAACATACTCTCAAATGAAGTGCTAGATGAGGTGTGTTCCATGAATAAGATTTTCTTTTACTTTTACAGAAGTAATATGATACCCATGCTGTATACTACAGAGACCTGCAGCAGGACAGAGGTGGTAATCTGCAATGTGGTGGTTTAGTTGCTAAGTTGTGTCCAACTCTTGCAACCTCGTGGACTTTAGCCTGCCAGGCTCCTCTGTCCTTAGGATTCCCAGGCAAAAATACTGGAGTGGATTGCCGTTTCCTTCTCCAGGGGATCTTCCTGACCCAGGGATTGAACCCAAGTCTCCTGCATGGCAGGCAGATTCTCTAATGCTGAGCCACGAGGGAAGCCCAATCTGCAATAGATTTTCATATTTTATAATTAAACATATAAATAATCATGTTAAATTTATTGAAGGCTAAAAGTAGCTTTTATTGGTCATTTAGTAACTTTACCTACTGCTAAATAAGGTCAATTTTCATTCCAATCCCAAAGAAAGGCAATGCCAAAGAGTGTTCAAACCACGACACAATTGAACTCATCTCACATGCTAGCAAAGTAATGCTCAAAATTCTCCAAGCCAGGTTTCAATAGTACATGAACAGTGAACTTCCAGATGTTCAAGCTGGATTTAGAAAAGGCAGAGGAACCAGAGATCAAATTGCCAACATCAGTTGGATCATCGAAAAAGCAAGAGTGTTCCAGAAAAAATATCTACCTCTGCTTTACTGATTACACCAAAGCCTTTGACTGTAGGAATCACAGCAAACTGTGGAAAATTCTTCAGGAGATGGGAATGCCAGACCACCTGATCTGCCTCCTGAGAAATCTGTACATAGGTCAAGAAGCAGCAGTTAGAACTGGACATGGAAAAACAAACTGGTTTCAAATTGGGAAAGGAGTACATCAAGGCTGTATATTGTCACACTGTTTTTTAACTTATATGCAGAGTACATCATGCAAAATGCCGGGCAGGATGAAGCAAAAGCTGGAATCACGATCACTGGGAGAAATGTCAATAACCTCAGTTATGCAGATGACACCACCCTTATGGCAGAAAGCAAAGAAGAACTAAAGAGCCTCTTGATGAAAGTGAAAGAGGAGAGTGAAAAATCGGCTTAAAGCTCAACATTCAGAAAACTAAGATTGTGGCATCTGGTCCCATCACTTCATGGCAAATAAATAGGGAAACAGTGGAAACAGTGACAGACTTTACTCTGGGGGGCTCCAAAATCACTGCAGTTGGTGACTGCAGTCATGAATTTAAAAGACTCTTGCTCCTTGTAAGAAAAGCTATGACCAACCTAGACAGCATATTAAAAAGCAGAGACATCACATTGCCAACAAAGGTCCGTCTAGTCATAGCTATGGTTTTTCCTGTAGTCATGTATGGATGTGAGAGTTGGACTATAAAGAAAGCTGAGTGCTGAAGAATTGATGCTTTTGAACTGTGGTATTGGAGAAGACTCTTGAGAGTCCCTTGGACTTCAAGGAGATCCAACCAGTCCATCCTAAAGGAAATCAGTCCTGAATATTCATTGGAAGGACTGATGCTGAAGCTGAAACTCCAATACATTGGCCACCTGATGCGAAGAACTGACTCATTTGAAAAGACCCTGATGCTGGGAAAGATTGGGGGCAGGAGGAGAAGGGGACGACAGAGGATGAGATGGTTGGATGGCATCACCAACTCAATGGACATGAGTTTGAGTAAACTCTGGGAGTTGGTGATGGACAGGAAGGCCTGGCATGCTGCAGTCCACAGGGTCACAAAGAGTCGGACGTGACTGAGTGACTGAACTGAACTCTTTGTGACCCCATGGACTGCAGCACACCAATCCCTGGAGAAGGAAATGGCAACCCGCTCCAGTATTTTTGCCTGGAAAATACCTTGGACAGAGGAGCCTGGGGGGCTATAGGCCATGGGCTCTCAAAAGAGTTGTACACAATTTAGCAACTAAGCAACAACAGCAAATGCGTTACATATTCATAATCTTCTAGAAAGAAAATTTTTAACTACCAGCACTAACATGTGAGGTTAACAAGGTACTAAGTTTCAAGATAGATTATACAAAGTTCAACTGTATTTCTATATACTGGCAACTAACAATTGACACTGACATTTTTAAAAAAGCATTATCATTTTTAAAAGTATTTTAAAATATTTATGGAAAAGTGCCAGATACTTTCTAGTGCAAAAAGTTCATTAGCAAATAAACAAACCTCTTTGACACTTTTGGATTCTGAAATTTCTTTTATAAAAAAAAGTTTTTCTCTGAAATTTATCTTATAAATATATCCAACACCTTTGTTTAATGAGTTTTATTGGATCAAATGAAATGGCATAGCCTCAAGCCTTAGAAGGGGCTTCTGTTGTGGTTCAGTGATAAAGAATCTGCTTGCAATGCAGGAGACGTGGGTTCCATCCCTGGGCTGGGAAGATCGCCTGGAGAAGGGAATGGCAGCCCACTCCAGTATTCTTGCCTGGAGAATCCCATGGACAGAGGAGCCGGGTGGGCTACAGTCCGTGGGGTCACAACAGAGACTGACACGACTAAGCAACTAAACAACAACAAAAAGCCTTAGAACATCAGTCACATAGAGAAACTGCTGAAGAATTGAAAAGCGAAGGGATTTGTCTCCAGAGCAGTAAAGACATAACGACTTACTTTTATTCCTTTTATTGGTTTTGATATCATTGTATGGCCATGGGCTACAAGGGATGTGCATAAATTGAAGGTATCAATAATATTAAGCATGACCTTTTAATAAACTGATCTATTTGTCTGTTTTAATTTCTTCACTGTTAAAATGTGGCCAAAGATACCCTAATTATCATATGAAAGTTGTATTTCATCAGCAAGCATGTTTGAGGTACTCAAAACATTGCCTGACTTCAGGCATTCGATAAATATCCTTATTATACTACCAAAGAAAGAAAATACCTGGCACTGTTTAGAAATACAATATTCTCAGTTGTTGAGTTAATAAATCTATGAGCCAATCCTTTTTTAATCTGAGACAAACTAGATTTCTTGACCAGAAAAAGGTTTCCTCAAGATTTTCAACATATTATTGCCTAGAACATTGGTTGTAATGTATTTTAAATGCATGTGAACTACTGATCAACTGACCCAATGAACTTTCAGACACCTATCTTGAGACTTAAAAGACGAAGTCACGCTAAGGCCATGGGTGCTTACAGGGCTGAGAAGGCATTCAAGGGTGAGTAAAGACAAAACAAGGACAAACTTCCACCTCACTTTTTTTTCTTAGGTTGGTCCTAACATAGAAGGCAGGTGTCTGAAAAATGGTGCGGAAAGGAGTAAGAGGAAGACTTGTGTGAGATTTATGGGATTCCTTTCTGTCAGGAGGATTGTTGAAGGGATAGTCATAGTAGCTCTCAGAAGCGGGATTTCTTGAGTCTTGCTGTAATTAATACCTCATTTCCTTCTCTAAGGTGGATTCTGTTTTAGTGAATAATTATTTATTATTCAGTTTCATCCACACCTGCGCTGATGGATCAGACCAGTCATTATAATTATTCCTCAGGGTTGCAGATATATAGGGCAATGAATGGACTGAAAATATTTTTGGACTTCAGTTTGTAGAACTGCAAGCTCAAGAATGCACGGAAAGCAAGGAAAATACACACTGAATATTGAACACTCTGGAAACTCGGCAGTGAGTATGATCGCTCTGTTTTAATATTTGCCTATATTGCTGCCTGTATTGTAGTCTGACTTTCAGCATTTAATAGCAATCTAATTTCTTTACTGCAATGTAGTCAGTCACAATTTTACATCCTTCTCCAAAAGGAAGAGTAACCATGTATTCATTTTTTCCTTCAAATTTTCACGCTATATTCTGCTCTATTGTACTTTAGAAGTTAGTTTTTACATTTACTTTTATACAGAGTTAGAAATGTTTCCATGACCACATGATATAAAATAAATTCATTTAACTTTTAGTACTCACCACTATGGTGAGACATGATTCAGAGAGGAATTTGCTTGAGCAAATTGATAAAATTCATAAAGCTCCAAAGACATCTTGGGTTTAGTTTGAAGTTACATTTTTACAACTTCATACTTAGATTCTAGATATAACTTCTAAACCTGTCAGAATTCACATTTCTAAATATACTAGAAATCCAGATACTAATCCCGGATATCCTCTTTAGGTGAAAGAAATCCTGAGAAAAATCTCTACTTTGTATGAAAATATGACCTTTCTGTCTATTTTTAAGGGCTTTATACCAAGAATCCAGTCTTCACTGCATAGTTTAAAGTGGTCTTTTAGAGAGTAGAACAAAGGATATAGCTGTTAAGTCACTGAGTCGTGTTCAGCTCATTGCAACCCCATGGACTGTAGACCCCAAGGCTCCTCTGGGTGCCATTTCCTTCTCCAGGGGATCTTCCCTACCCAGGGATCGAACCCACATCTCCTCATTGGCAGGCAGGTTCTTACCACTGAGCCACAAGGGAAGCCCAGAGCCAAGGATAGAACTGTGCTAAAAATTGAAATGATAAGTTAAAGTTCACACCTGAAAAATACAGGCAATATTTTGTCTTTACAGTTTGGAGCTGTGGCAATCGGCCTGAATTTACTCACCTATAAATTAAGCCTAAGAAGATCAAGTCCTGTTGGTTACTTGAATAAGAATCCCACAGAGGATTCTTGGTTTACTGAAAGAAAAGGAATTTGTCCTTTGAGTCATCACACAAAGGACCATCCTGAGGCTATTCTCTTTGTCATTTGTCTCTGAGTTTGACACTCTATAATTGGATCTTCAGAATGCTGGAATAGTCAGGTGGGAAAAAAATCCCTTTAGCCAAGTATTCATCTTGATAGTTTCTCTAAAAAATAGCAAACTTGAAGATGTTTACAAATATTATTTCAAGCATATTTTTCAGCATATGTCTGGCTAGCTGAAAATGTTTCAATTACCATAGATATTTAAGGCATAGTAATAAAAATATTTTCTCTTAAGATCAAATTAAATAATAGAATTAAAAAATGAAACTCATAAAGAAAATAAATTTTGGTATATTGTTTTTCTGTTGGGAGATATGAGAAATTAATCCTTATAAAGTGAGGGGAAAAGCTTAGAGAACTTTCCTTGGTAATTGTTAATGTACTTCAGTTGCCTATGGTCATTCTTAGCTAAAGCTGACTCTCTAATTAAACGTTATTCACAGCTCTTCAATGATTCCTATTTTCTAGAAAGACTTCACTTGTCAGAGCAACCATGACACAGCAAAAATTGTTACTGGGGCTGTAATATTACCCAGAAGCTGAGCCTAGATCACAGGTTCTCCACAATTTTGGTAATGTGCCACCCATCATTTTCCTTCTTTGAAAGGTTTGAGATTCTATCCATGCCAGAAAATTCTGGAAAAGTGGCCTGGTGAGTGAGTCTTATTTTGTTTACAAAGCACATGAAAATATCCAAGTCCTTCAAAATATCCAAGTTTACCAGCCACAGGCAAACTGGGTAATAACTAAAGTGATGGAAATCATCAGGTAGGAAAATAAGCTGGGTGGTTATTAAAGATAAATCCAACCTGACTCAGATTTACCTAGTGAATAACACAGACTTTGATTAATCCTATGCAATAAAACTAGAGCTGTTTCCTTTACCCCTTTGATATAACCCTTATAGAAAAATCAAACTTAGCGAAGTCTTTACTGACAAGAGAATTCCATCTTATCTATATTTAATAGCGATCATTTATTTTTAGTATTGTTGATAATAGTTCCCAGTGGAGCAATGACTTTATACAATGCTAGTTTGACAATTTTATGCAACTCTTTGGTTGATGGGTTAGCAATTTTTAGAGCTATTTTGTAATGGGTTATCAACACGATAAGAGATGACTAGCAGTTGCAGCATTAGAAATAAAAGCACCAATACCATACTAAGGATAATGATAGCTAATACTTACTGAAAGCATACTCTATGTCAGACATCACTCTAACCCTTTTCATAAATCATTAAGTGAAGTGAAAGTCGCTCAGTCATGTCCAACTGTTTGTGACCCTATGGACTGTAGCCTGCCAGGCTCCTCTGTCCATGGGATTTCCCAGGCAAGAACACTGGAGTGGGTTACTGTGCCCTTCTCCAGGGGATCTTGCTGACCCAGGGATTGAACCCAGGTCTCCTGCATGGCAGGCAGATTTTTTACCGTCTGAGCCTCTAATCATTAACCCTCAGAGCAAATCTACAAGTGTGAGGAATCCTAGTAGCCTCCTTTTTAGCAAGAAATGGCAGAGATGTCCTTGACTCACAACTAGAAAATCAGTATTATTTTCCTATGAGATGGAGACCCTCAGGCAATCCTATGTCATTTTTGAGATGTAATAAAACTTTTTGCCCAGATCCATATTTTTCTGAACTTCCTCCTCTCCCATTTTCATTTCTTCTTATTCTTTCTCCTCTTTTTTAACACAACTCTTCCTCCCAATCTTTCCCACTGAACTCACCCATTTTCAATTTTTATCACCCCCCTTTCTCAAATATATTTAGCAATTACTGTATTTGTTTAATTATACACAAATGTTTTCCTCCCTGTTATATTAGCATGCAAACTCCCTGTGAGTAGAGACTTTTGTTGTTGTTGTTGAGAACTATTTTTATACTGCTCTATGCTGAAGAGGGGGCTTCCCTGGTGGCTCAGCTGGTAAAGAATTCGCCTGCAATGCAGGAGACCCTGGTTTGATTCCTGGGTCAGGAAGATCCGCTGGAGAAGGGACAGGCTACCCACTCCAGTATTCCTGGGCTTCCCTGGTGGCTCAGCTGGTAAAGAATCTGCCTGCAGTGTGGGAGACCTGGGTTCGATTCCTGGGTTGGGAAGATCCCCTGGAGAAGGGAAAGGCTACCCACTCCAGTGTTCTGGCCTGGAGAATTCCATGGACTGTATAGTCCATGGTGTTGCAAAGAGTTGGACATGACTGAGTGACTTTCACTTTCACTTTCATGCTGAAGAGGAACCCAAAAACAAGTCACAAACTGGACAAAAGATTTACCTTCTGTGTCCTTGTCTTGGGCTTGCAAGTTCCACTACATAGAGCATGATGTGGATTATGCAAAGGAATCTATGTGTGAGAATTTTTCATTGGTATAGTGTAGTGTAGTATACACTTTATTAACATATTACTGTAGTTCAATATAATAATATGCCATATGTAATGTAGTAGAGTAGAAATTACGCTAGCTCTAACACTGGAAAGTCTGAGCATCAATGCTCATTATTGGGTCATCATGGGATAATAATGGTACTACTACTTCCAATGTCCACTCTTTTTGCTTCAGTATTCTCATTTCCAAAATAACCTGAACAGGTTGTATCTGATAAGCTGGAAGAACTTTTTCAGCTCTAACATTCTATTCCTCATATGCATACATGCTCCCTTAAATATGCTCCACCTACAACATCTTGCAACATTAAGGTATTTAATAAATTAATATGTTTGTAATGTAACAGAGAAGATGGATTATATACATTCCCGATCTGAAATTCTGGATAACTTATAAAAATTGTTTAAAAGTTAACATACACTAATCTGTGTAGATTTTTTTTTTTTTGTCCTCAGAGGATAAGAAAATATTTACTTCTTTTTAAAGTCTTGGGTTATCCCTTTAAATAATAACAGCAACAGCCTTGTTTATTTTTGACTGAAGAGTTTAATTTTAGAAATTTAGCACCATGCTTTCTGTTCACTTAACACTTCATCTCTATAGTCAGCCACGTGTTCAAATAACCAAGAGGCTCACAGCGCCACATACTGGCATGAACAATCAAGTGATGTCCCTTCCATCTTAACCAGGGTGAGTGTGAACCCAGGAGTCCCTGCAGAGTCAGGAATGCCACGCACAGGTAATGTTAAGGGGAGCACCTTTTATCCAGGTTGGAACGTGCTCTCTGTGGAGATGTATTTGGTCTATTCTTTCCCAGGACATGTATTTAATCCTTTAATTCACCTACGTTCACTTTGAGCATTTGCTGTGTTCTCAGCATAAGTCACCACGAGGCAATCCACAAGAAGAAGAGCAGTTGATAGTCTCTGTTTTCATAGAGCTAACGTTCTTTGAACGTTGGGGATTCAAATATTCTCAGATAATGTATGAAAATAGAAGGAATAATTACAAAGTACAAACACGTTTGGGGAGGGAGAATGGAGCAAATGCGTCAGCAACGGGGAGATGAATTCACTAATGAGGCTCTGATGAGAGATTGCGTCATGTGCGAAACTTCGAGAATCGTACTCTACTGTGATCATCTTCTTTTCCTATACTGTTCCAGCCTCTGAACCTGTATGTGGCACTGTCCATAGCTCTCTTGGTTCTGACCTCTAGTGCACATAACCTTGACATGGGATCCTGGCTCTATTTTCCAGATCTTCTCTGCTAGCTTTGGAGACTAGATTAATCCTTCCTTGGTTCTTGATCTTGGCTATTAGCTGACTTAACTTTATCTCAGGGCTGTATCCCTATATCTTCAGCTCCAGTTTAGAAACTTGGCATTGACTATAAATTACTTATACTGCTTGGCAATTTGGCTGGGTTACCCTGACTCTGGAATGCCCGTCCTCCATTGTGAAGTCTTGCTGTGGAGGTTCAGTAGAAAAAGTATGAACTTTGTTACTCGATGAAAAAATATAAACTGTTGATACTGTTGCTAGGTCAGTGTGAAATAATAAGTGAGTTAAATGAGTGGAGATAGAAAATGTTTCTACTTGTTTCAGAGGCAAAAAGCAGAATTGAAAGAGGCCTTAGATAACATCGAATCTGGTAGTTCTTAAACCTCGCTGTGTATTAAAAACACCCAATTAAAGAACTACTGATGGCTGAGCCCCGCCCTAGAACAGTTAAGTTGGAAACTGTAGTGGTGGGATACATGTAACAATATTTCTTAAAAACTTCAGGTGAATCTAATGTGCAGCTAATGATGCGGATGTGGTATCTAGTTCCATTCCATCATTTAACAATTAGGGGAAACGTGACCAAGGAAATTTAAAAGATTTTCCAGAACCCATATTGCTTTTGTCAGAAGTGATTGAAATAGGAGAAGTGTCCTGTTGTCTGACTATTGGCACTTTATTTCATTAAGCTGCTTTTTTATAAATTTTTCTTAAGGCAGTATTATAGTACCTTCAGTCTTGGTGAAGAAGATGACACTTTCTCTAGGACTAACTTGGTCTTAGTGGCCCTCACTTGCCTGGCCTGAGGGACCCCTGTCCTCATTCTGCCCTATTGCCTTGCAGCTGTCACCATTTGCACAAAACCCTGACCTTTCGACAAATATCACAGTCTGTATTTTGTGACATTTAAGACCTGCTCTAGTCTGCCTGGAAGGCATGAGTGGTGTAGTTGTATTCCATTCTGTGAGGGTCATGCTCTCATCCAAATGATAATGAGATAATTAATCATATCAAACAATTGAAAATTTATGTAGGTTTCACAGTGCCAGGAAATTTGCAGACCTTGTTTTATTTTGCACTGTCATCATTGGAAAGTTTCCGAGAGTTCTTTCATTGTGCACTTTCAGATATTTTAAGCCTGGGAAGGACATAATGAACTCAGCTAGATTCTCTGTGCCTATAGTCATCTTGGGTCTCAGGAAGCTACTTACAGGCTGGATGATAGGTAACTAAAAGGCTTATTATTAGGAGCGGTTCATCACTTGGTGATCAGTAAAACTTAAAGATTTAGGAATACTCTAAGAACAGTTTGGAAAACCTTTACAGTGTATCATTCCCCTCCTGGTAACACAATCACTGTCCGATACTCAGGTATTGGGGTAAAACCAGATGCCTGAGAAGACCTTGCTCTGTTGAAGGTAAAGCATGCAGCCTTCTGCATGGTGAGTGAAGTTTGGGAAAGGCATTCCCAAATAGCAGGACCGTTTGTGCCAAAGTCCTACCTTAGAAGTGAGTATGGTACATTAAAGAAGCTGAGTGGAGGACAGTGTGGCTCGGGGCTACTGTACTAGTCAAGAGAAAAAGGAAACTTGGACTAAAGTGGTATCAACAGAGATAAAGGCAGTAATATTGGGACATGTTTAGCAGATAAAGTTAAAAGGGCTTGGTAATGGATTGGGAGATTTCAAGGATAATCCCTTTGCTCCACTTTATGAAAGTGAATCGAATGGATGGTGGTGCCATTTAATGACATCTGAGAGTTGGCCAGGTTTCCCTAGCAAGATAATAACCTAAGATTTGGACTCAGTGTGATACCTTTGAGCCTTCTGAAATATGCTATTGTGTAAGCATTGAAAGGATAGAGGGGAAAGCTGTATTGAAGATAAACTTGAGAGTCATTTGGATACAGATAGAAATTAAAATCATAGGGGGGAGAAAGAATAGAGTGGTTACATTGGCCCACTGCCTATTTTTGTGAATAAAGCTTTATTGGAACACAGCCATGCTCATTTGTTTACTGTCTATTGCTGCTTAAACTATAATGGCAGATTGGTAGAGTTATAACAAAAACTGTATGGCTCACAAAGCTGAAAATGTTTACTATTTGGTCCTTCACAGAAAAAGCTCACTACCCTAAGACTTAGTGTGAAAAAAATACAAGGGTCTAAGAATGACAGGGCTTCCCAGGTAGCGCTAGTGGTAAAGAACTTGCCAGCCAATGCAGGAGACATAAGAGATGCGGATTCGACCCCTGGGCTAGGAAGATCCCTTGGAGGTAGGACGTGGCAACTCACTCCAGTATTCGTGCCTGGAGAATCCCATGGACAGAGGAGCCTGGCAGGCTACAGTCTGTAGGGCTGCAAAGAATCAGACACAACTGAAGCAACTTAGCATGCATATAAGAATGTCAACAATAAAGATTGAAAGTGGATCAGAACTTTCAAAAGAAACTGAGACGATCCCCAGAGGTTAGGAGAAAACCAGTGAGAATGGAAATAATCATTCAAGAAAGAAGAGGAGTGATCTTCATTGGCAAATGCTATTGAGGGCTTAAAGATGAGGGCTAAAGTCCATCAGTTAGATTTTGGTGAATGCGTGCTATTGGTGACTCTGTTAAGAGGTGTTTCAGAGGCCTGGCAGAAGCAGAAGCTAAACTGGATTGGGCTGAAGAGTGTGCAGATAGAGACACTGCATTTAGACCACTCGAGAAATTTTGTTCTCCAAAGAGAGAGGAAGAGAAGTAGCTAGGAGGGTATTTTAATTTACTTATTTATGGCTGCGCTGAATCTTCACTGCTGCACAGGCTTTTTCTCTACTTGCGGTGTGCGGGCTTCTCTTTGCAGTGGCTTCTCTGGTTGCAGAGCACATGGCCTCGGGCACGCAGGCTTCAGTACTTGTGGCGCGTGAGCTCAGTAGTTGTGGCTCCCGAGCTCTAGAGCACAGGCTCAATAATTGTGGTGCACCGGCTTAGATGCTCCTCGGCAGGTGGGATTTCCCCAGATCAGGGATCAAACCTGAGCCTCCCGCGTTGGCGGTGAATTCTTTACCACTGAGCCCCCAGGGAAGCCACTAGATGGGTATTTGAAACCAAGGAGATTTTCTTGTTTAAGATGAGAGGAGAGATTTCAGTGTGTTTAAATGGTAAAAGGAGGCAGTCATTTAAGGGAAAAATGGTGAGTATTCAGTCCTGGAGGAAGGATAAAACAAAAAAGTTGCTGAGGAAGGCAGAGGGGATGGGATCCAAAAGCAGATTGGTAGGTCAGCTTCAGGCAGAAGGAGGGATAGCATCTTTTGTATGAATCAGGAAAAGAAGAGAATGGATTGATGGGTTTGGTACCTAGTGGGGATTTGAGAGTTTCCATTGGATGATTTCAAGTTTCCCAATGAAGTGGAAAGGAAGTGAAGTCAATTGATAGGAATGAGGAGGGACAATTTGTGTGTGAGGGTTGGTGGGTGGAGGTTTCAGGTTTCAAGACAGGGAAGAAGCTGAAGGAATTATTTTCAAAGGAGAGCAGATCTTAATCAGAGTTATAATAGGATGGTAGAGCAGTACAGAAAATCCATCTGAGAATGATGACCACACATTTCTGTTAATTCTGATGTGCTCAAGGACGTGACTTTGCCCAGCCATGTGACCGTTCAAGGGAAGGTCGGGTGTAAGCAGTCACTTGTTTGCCAACTAGGAAAACCGACCAGAGGGAAGTGCAAGAGGCTTTAGGGAGCTGGCATCTGTGCTGAAAAATGGGCCTGGGAACAAAAGGTGGATGAGGAAAGATCTGAGTGAAGCCAGGGCTGCTGGGCTGGACAGTCTAATAAAACTAAAGAAACGCTGTTACAGCAATAATTGAACAAGCTGGAAGGAGAGAACCTGATGGTTAGAGCACAGGTTTCCTGAAGAAGTGATTTTGGAAACGGTGCAGGTTGGGGTAATGACAATATTCAGGGGTGTAGTGGGTATAAGGAGGAGAACCTACCATTCAAGTATTGTTCTGCTCATGTGAAAAGACAGAAGACCTCATACTTAGCATTAGAACATAGGATGAAAGAAGACGTGATATTAACAGATTGTGATTGCTTATAATATTACAGAAAGCATGCAATTACTTCCATCTGAATAAAAATGTGGACTTTAAGTCTAAAATGCTTCAGAGACATATAGGGATTCAATAGTGTTAATACATTGGGTTATAGATAACACAAAAGAGATGATAAATGACAAGCGTTTTTGTTTTCACTACTAATATTTTTTATTCACACTCTTCTTAGGTGAAAGAAAATTGCTGCCTTAAGCTGACTCTGTGGAACATCTTTCTGGTTTGTTTCTTAGCCTGTCTGATAACCACAACAATTGGAGTGCTCATAATAACCCTGGTGAATAATAACAATTATCAACATTATTGTTATTCATTGTTAATTATGAGTGTTAATTATTAAAATGATAATTATAATTTTCTAATATTATTAATTATCATAACAACTCTTCTATTGGTATCCAGCTACCCACAGGACACCCGACACATGCACCCCCCTGTACTACTGGGCAGTCTACAGTGAACACTACTTCAACGGAACCGGGAACCAGCACTTCACCCGAACCTACACCCTCCACTACTTGGCAGCCTACAGTGAGCACCACTTCAACGGAACCGGGAACCAGCACTTCACCGGAACCTACACCCTCCACTACTTGGCAGCCTACAGTGAGCACCACTTCAACGGAACCGGGAACCAGCACTTCACCCGAACCTACAACCTCCAGTACTTGGCAGTCTACAGTGAGCACCAGTTCAACGGAACCGGGAACCAGCACTTCACCCGAACCTACAACCTCCAGTACTTGGCAGTCTACAGTGAGCACCACTTCAACGGAACCGGGAACCAGCACTTCACCCGAACCTACAACCTCCACTACTTGGCAGTCTACAGTGAGCACCAGTTCAACGGAACCGGGAACCAGCACTTCACCCGAACCTACAACCTCCACTACTTGGCAGTCTACAGTGAACACCAGTTCAACGGAACCGGAAACCACCACTTCACCGGAACCTACAACCTCCAGTACTTGGCAGTCTACAGTGAACACCAGTTCAACGGAACCGGAAACCACCACTTCACCCGAACCTACAACCTCCAGTACTTGGCAGCTTACAGTGAGCACCAGTTCAACGGAACCGGAAACCACCACTTCACCCGAACCTACAACCTCCAGTACTTGGCAGTCTACAGTGAGCACCAGTTCAACGGAACCGGAAACCACCACTTCACCCGAACCTACAACCTCCAGTACTTGGCAGTCTACAGTGAGCACCAGTTCAACGGAACCGGAAACCACCACTTCACCCGAACCTACAACCTCCAGTACTTGGCAGTCTACAGTGAGCACCAGTTCAACGGAACCGGAAACCACCACTTCACCCGAACCTACAACCTCCACCACTTCAAATGAACTTACAACCACAGCAGCTACCACCACAAATTCAAGTGAAATCCTGGCTTCCGACTCTACAGCAGGACAATAAAATCACCACTTCCTCCACCGGTGACCATTACCACTTCCACTTAAGCCACAACTACTGTAGCTCCCACTTAACTTACAAAACCAGTGGTCCGTCACTCTACTTCAGCCACGGGTAATTTACACCTGTTCATCCGAACCTGCAACTGCAGAGCCACCATTATCACTTTAATCTAGTGGAACTACCACCAGTCATCAGAATGTTCTATGGCAAGTTATTCCACTACAAATTCGTTATTTCCACCACAAATTAACCTACAACCATCTCCCCTCACTGGCTCTTTCCTCAAACTATAGCTCCCTCTTCAAGAGCTGACTCTGTGTCTACTACCATTGCTACATTATACCTATAGCAGCTACCATGATGCCAACTGAAGAAGAGAAATTTAGACAGTGAATAAGGGAAAAATTGCCTTCATTTTCACCATACCAACAGTTAGGACTTCCAAAACTATTAAAACTATTTTTCTTTTAAGAGCTGTACACCAGAAACTAGCACATTGTAAACCAATGTTAATAAAAAAATTTTAAAGAGAACTGAACACTTAGGCTAAGAACCTTCTCTTTTTTCTATATTTCAAAATAATATAATTTCATATGGAAAGTAACCCAATTTGTTCATTTAGAATGTCTTTAAGACATTTTCTATAAAAGATTGTAGTAAAATAAGCCATTTAGTTTTTAATATGTGTTGGTTTCAGTTCAGAACATTGCATTCTTCTGTACACAAATGACAGACATATCACATTTTATAAGGGGGAGATTTTTAAAAATTTTAGAATTTATAATAATTGTTTCCTTTATAGTGAATTTTATTGTGTTTCATCAGTTTCCCTTTTGAGTTTAATTACATTTTAAGCAACCATATTCTATTCACTTTAATACTACCAAAAGTTAATTTGAATCTCTATTTTAAAATTAAATTGTTACTTTTCTATAATCTTGTAAATAAATTAATTAAAGACTTAAGACTCTACTATGTGCTTAAGGACAGAAATTACAGAAGAAAATAACAATGTAGATTAAATAGTAAATTCATTAATTTAAATTTTTACTTTGAATAATAATTCTAGCAGATTTAAATTACAATTGATGATATTCCAGACTTACTAAATCAAGACCTTTAGATTGGAACTAGTAATCCATAGTTTTAAAAACTTTATAGATGTCCAGACAAGTTTGAGAATCAGTGGTTCAAAAGTCTTAGTCTAAGAATGGCATTAAAACAACTCAAATTCTAATTAAAAATATTAAAAATCAGAATCATGTACTAGGCATGCAAAAAATAGAATTACCCTGGTGGCTCAAGACTCCACCTGGTAAAGAATCCTCCTGCAAAGCTGGAGACCTGGGTTCGATCCCTGGGTTGGGAAGATCCCCTGGAGGAGGGACCGTCTATGCACTCCAGTATTCCGGCCTGGAGAATCCCATGGACTGTGTGGGGTCACCAAGTGTCATACATGACTGAGCAACTTGTGCTTTCACTTCACAGATCTAGCTATGTACAAAAAACTTATATATATATGATCAGGAGAGGAATGTTTCATTTGCCAAATAGTGAGAAAGTATTTCCAAACAAAACTTACAAATTAAATCTCCTGAGAAATTTTAAATTGTTTAAAATCTCATACTTGGACCTCAGTGGACACTCACTATTAATTTTTACTAGCTGAGTTATTTTAATTGTATGTGTTCAGAAGTGCTCACATTTTAGTAAATACATTAATTTAGATTTCTAATAATGCATATGGGCCTTCCCTTCCCCTTGTTGTTTTGATTAGGAATATTTTATGAGATATTTAAAACATCACTGGTTAGACCATTCAATTCCTGATTTGGAGTTACCACTTTCTAATTATTTTACAGTTTTACTAGTCATCAGGATGATAAATAATCTGAAGTTTATCTATAATTGTAGATAAACACATGTATAGCTCATTTTATAAGGAATAATAGGAGTTCTTTAGCATGTAGCATAATTGGTCCTTAAGAAATACGCATTAAGTGAATAAGAAAATCCTAGCTAACTTGTACTACTTAAGATCCATGAGGATAGGCCTTCTGTATTACTTTTTGTTGCACCCATTGGCACATAGTAGATTCCGATAAGTATTTATTTCAAATTTCAAATATTTATATTTGACAGATAATTTCAAAAGTATAATTCTGCAAGACTATACTATTTAGCTCTTAAATAGCCCATTTTTATTTAGATTGAATCATTTCAATTCGTCTAGCCTTTTTTTTAACCAGACTTGTTTCCCACCTTTTAATAATGTATTTCATTTTCTGAACAGTCGCCATTTCCATAAATTTGGAGTCACAAGGTCCTACAGTAGCTAGTGAAGGCTTCAGGGCACTGTGGATCATTAGAAGCGCCGTGGTGGGATGTGCGAGTGGGGAAGAACAGCAGTAACTATGAATAAACTATATACCAGGCAGGTTAAAAGGGGTTTTCATATATTTGGCTCATATTTATGTTTCCTACCATATTATTTTTCCATATGGTTAGTTTGTGATCCACTGTATACTCTAGCACTTCCCCCATTCCAAAAAAAAAAAAAAAATCCACAACTGAAGAAATTTCTCTTTATTCTTCTCAGCATTTGCGTATTTAAATGAATATTATTTGGGAGTTTTATCTCTGTTTTACCTATTTGAAAGTGACCATCTTGGTGTGTCATTTTGTTATTCCTACAGCCATCTGAAGGGAAGGGTACAGTGGGGTGTATAGAACAGGGTACTCTTGTCTTATGCAAACATAAGGAACATCACTTTTATTTTATCATTGTTATATTTTATTGCTTTATTTTTATTTATTTATTATTTACAAGCCACAGGATCATTTAAAAGTTTTTTTATCGAATTTGCAAGCCTTTCTGCAAGTAAATAAACAGTGTAGGTCAAATGATGGAACAACAAAATATTCAATTCCCAAGCTGTGACACAATGCTTTATTTGGGAAGAATGAGACATAATCTCAGGTGTAATTTGGGGAGGGTATAAAACGTGCTGATTCTACATGAACTGCCCACATAATACACATTCTTCCTGTGACCTAAAGGACCAAATCTGGGGCTTCTACCAACATGTCAAATGAACTGCAAATGAGTAACAGTTCATAGCTATCTTGTCTCTAAGGTCTGTGCCCTTCACCACAGCTGGGCTCTGTGCTAGAGATGAGGAAGATACAGACACTCATCTCAGGGGGCTTACACTCCAGTAGAGAACCTGACACACAGGTATAATATAATAATTACTGCATCACTGAGCCTGCTTATAAGCTGAACTCTCCCAAACCTACTTCCTAATGACTGGGTTTGGAGTCAAAGTTTCCCTGGTTTACATTTTTACCCCTTTTCAGGTACTGATTCTATCATTCATTCATGTCATAATTTATTCATGTGACGAATATTTATTCAGTACTTACTACAAGTCAGGTTCTGAGAATATAGCAGTAAATAGGAAAAACAAGGTTACAGGTCCCAGAGTTTATGTTATAATAGGAGGAATGGGTGATACATGTGGAAATGCATAAATAAAATAATTTCCAAGAGCAACAAGTGTCAGAGGGCGGTTGAAAATGGCAAGTGATGGAAGTGAAGGTGGGGATCGACTTTTCTCAACCTCAACACTGCTGACGTTTGGAGTCACACCATTCCTGCTTTGTGCATTTGCAGCATGTTTAGAAGCACTTTTGCCCTCTTCTCACTAGACAGATGCCATTAGCAACGACCCCTGATATGACCATTAATGTCTGAAAGTGTTATTCGCTCAGTTGTGTCTGACTCTTTGCGACCCCGTGGACTGAGCCCACCAGGCTCCTCTGTCCATGGAATTCTCCAGGGAAGAACACTGGAGGGGTTGCCATTCCCTTCTCCAGGGGATCTTCCTGACCCAGGGAACAAACCCAGGTCTCCTGCACTGCAGGCAGAAGATTCTTTACCATTTAAGCCATCAGAGAAGCCAGAGAAGCCAAGATATTACCAAATATGGCCTGTGGGGAGGAGGCCAAAGAATCCACAGTTTAAGATGGCATAGTTTTGGAGATGGCATTTGAGCAAGAGCTCCCAATAGTTCAACAAAGGTCCTACTCTGGGCCCCGAATCATCTTTGCTGTGTCCCTGAGCAGAATATGGTGGCCCTCTGTTGAGTATGGGTTTCTACTGGGGTCTGTTGGTTCCCAGCATCAGAGTCCTCACCATGCAGAAGTGTAAGGAGGCACGTTTGCTTACCAAAATGCTGGAGCCTCCTCACCAGGTTCCCCACTGCAGGCTTAGTTATAGGCTCAATTCTGATTTTCCATTCTCACATCCTGTTTTTCCCACCATCCTCTTAGTGGGCTGGGAACCAGCGCTGGTTTTGTTTCCATCATCGTGATCTGCTTTCATCTCTAGTGATGGGAGGCTCATCCATGAAGCTAAGTCTCCTTGGCGATGGCCCAGGGTTTCTTGATCACGCAGAGCCCGCCATTGCTGCAGAACTTGCCAGGAGGTAGACTGTTTCTGCCTACGGTCCTGGTCACTCCCCCTGGACACCTGCTGGGAGGCGCCGCTCTGCTGGTCTGGCAGCTCTGGGACTCATCATCTGCCTCAGTCCTGCCCAGAGATGCCAACGGCTGTTTGGGGATGGAGCCTTCCCCCCTCCCAGGGAGAGTTGACGCTGTACCCTCATTCACAACATTCATTAGTTCCTTCCCTAGAAGGCGGGTCTTGTTCCTGGCCCGAGCTCCCTTCTGGAATGTTCTTCTGCCACTCATTACCTATAGAAACTGCACGCACCTTTCTTGTTTCTTATATGTCTCATTTCCTTGTCACTTATATCCAGATCTTCGCATATGCTATTTTGATTTTGACACTTTATAGTATATTTTCATAGCAGTTTAAAATAGAAGTTGGAAACTTTTTGTGTGTGTGAGTCACAGATAATATCTAGAATGATTCTGGCTACCTGCCAGACAGCACTTCTGAATACAACTACTCTAAGACAGATAAAGTCTTGTTTCCCAGAGAAGTGGAACATAGCCTTCTCTCTCTCTCTCTTTCAACATAGCTTTCTAATATAAAGAACTGGCCAAATCTTCTCTACTTGCCTTCTTTTCAAGGCTAAGGCCTAGTGGACTCTGATCTTTCTTTTTAATTCAGTTCTCCTGGTTGCTGCTGTATCTCTTTTTTCATCAGCTGTCTTGGCATGGTTTTCTGGTTTTCTCCTTTGGGTGTGTTTCTGGCAACGGTCTTTGATTTCCTTGAAGTATCCCCTCATTTACTTCCTCTTTAGATTTGGAATGACTTCTACCCCACTTATTCTTGACCCGCAAGTCAGTCTCTTTCCTTTTTACTGATTTAAGATGACCTCTCACCTGTGTGATTGAGAAGCAGGGTTCCATCAGAACTGGATAATCTAGTTGTGGTTTTGTTGTGCCCAGGGGAGGAGTGGTGTCTTTCTACTCTGCCTCTTGGCCGCCAAGTCCAGAACTTGACCACCTAGGATTCTGGTTTGACCAGCACATCTGTCCCTCTCCAGGGTAAAAGGTGGGGTGCTTGCAGTGAAGCTAAAAATGTTATTCACGTACGACTGTCAGCGCTTGAGTCACAGCGGCTGCGGCTGTATCACACGAAAGGGCGCCCCGCACCCACTGTGAGCTTTTCTCTCGAAGTGAACATCAAAGGCCTGCTTCCAGGCAGTGAACGTTTTAAGCGAAGATAAGAAGAGTCCCTGCCTGGGCCATTGCTGATGCTGGGTGAAATTCAGATGCTTTGAACCAGCTCAGTATAGCTAAGAAATCCCTTTTGAAAGGCTCAGATTTCACCCCAGTAAAAAAATATAATAACCGTTAACACATTTTTGATGTATTTTCACCAGTTCAACATTGTGTTATGTTTAACTCACTTTAAAAGAACAAAGGAAGGCCCTTCTAACTCTGATTTTCATTTCGAGGAAATTGTATTTTTGAAATTGTGTGCTCCAGCAATAAATGGCATCATGAAGGCTCAACTCTGAGCTTCTGGCTCTGAAAGCCTTACGACTTTTAGAAAAGTTCCTCTTTTGCCACTTTTAATTTCTTCAAGATACTCAATAAATTCCTCCAAAGAATATGACTTATTCTCTTATGGTTGTGATTCCTTGGAATTTGAAGAACAAACCATCATCTTTAGAGTAGGTGGAGGTACACTCATTCACCTGAAGAGAATATTATTCTTAAAGCTAAAGGACAATTATATTCTCATAAAATCACTGAGGTCTCTTCAGTTACATGTACAAAAGATATTAACAAATAATATGAAAAAGCAGAGTAACAATTTAGTAGTAAAAAAACTTCAACAGAATAATGTTAAAATTAAATACCAAATACTTTTTTTCCTTAACAGCTCTGGGAATAAAATACACTCAAATAGTGGTGAGCAGAAGTGAAATAGACAATCTTATATTCAACCAATGGCAGTATTAATCAGTCCAAACATAAGGATGGAGAAAACTTGGCAACATGTACTGAAAGCTTTAATATGTTATGGACTTTGTCAGAGGAGATCAATTACTGAAATGCTATGCTAAAGAAATACCAAATATATACAATAAATACCAGAAATATGTAAAAGTGCTTTATGGTACAAATAAATTTTTAATAGTTTTACTTGCAAATTCAAAATATTGGGAAAAATGCCTAAAAGCAGAATGATTGCATGGTGAAATACAGAAGACTCATGATATTTTCCAACATCTTGAAAACATGGTTTAAAAAGCAGATTATAAAATATACTGTGAAATTTTAAGATAAAAAGACAAGAATACACTAAAGATGGTCCTCTCACAGTGAGATAGAATCTAGGCACTTTTCTGTGTGTGTGGTTAGACTTCTCTATATTTTCTAAATTTTCTATTAATACATTTTTTATCTTAAAAACATTTTAATTAAGAATATTATTCAGAAAAAAATAGCATTAAAGAAAATTAGGTTATCTTTTAGCAAACACAGATCACTTATATAGCTGATTGTTTTGTTTTGAAAATACGTTTATGAATTTTCTAAAAATGCCAGCACCCGGAGCATTCTGGGGAGAGAGCTGAGACGGGGGGACGGCAGTTAGAAGTGCGGTCTTGAGTGGCGTGGTTTGTGTTTCGCTCAGGTTGTCCACGTGGGGAGGTGGGTCTGGGAGCAGATGGCAGAGGAGCAGGGTGCGGGAGGAAGGCAAGCTAGCAGCCTCCCTGCTTTATGGAGATTCTTCAACAGCGCCTTCTCTCACTTTGCAGCAGGGTGGGGACAGGCTTCATCCTTCCATTCTGATTTCAACATGTCTTCTCTTACTTGCCCGGCCCTGGGGTCTGCTTCTGAGGACCCAATTCCATCGAACCTTTGCTCCCTTGTCCTGTTCTCCTGTAAGCTGAGTAGACCTCTAGAGGTCAGGTTGGAACATCTTTCCTTGTACATCGTAAGAGATTTTGTACCCAACATTGTCTAAATACACCAATTAAATGAATAAAAGGCAAAAGAAATCTCATGGGCTCCAATATAACATTAGACCTACTTTGATCAGTTGCCCTGGTTAGAATTTTGTAATCTTTGTCATTTCTATTTTGATTTTGGAAAGAGCGAAAACTTGTGTTGAAACAGGTCACGTGAAAGGGTCCCCTGAATTACCACCCAGTCATGAAAGTGTGTGGAAGTAACATGACTTATGCAACAGAGATGTAATGAGTTCGTAATAAATAAACACTGGTGGGCAATTTGAGGGTGGGAATGCATTTAATAAGCACCTATTGTGGACTTTCATGGTGGCTCAGACAGTAAAGGATCTGCTGGCAATGTGGGGGACCTGGGTTCGATCCTTGGATTAGGAAGATCCCCTGGAGGGGGGCATAGCAACCTCTCCCAGTATTCTTGCCTGGAGAATTCCATGGACAGAGGAGCCTGGTGGGCTACAGTCCATGGGGTCACAAAGACTCCGACATGACTGAGCGACTTTCACTCACTCACTCACTCACTGTTATGGACTAGGTGCTTACATCTCAGAATACCCTCATGACAATTCAAAGAGGTAAGTGTTAGTGTCCTTATTTTATAAAGGAGAAAATTGCAATTCAGAGTGGTTAAGTAGGTAGCCTAACATACATGTGTGCATGTTCAGTGATGTCCAACTCTTTGCAACCCCATGGACTGTAGCCCACCAGGCTCCTCTGTTCATGGGATTTCCCAGGCAATCCTCTGAAGTGGGTTGCCGTTTCCTCCTCCAGAGAATCATCTCGACCCAGGGATTGAATCCATGTCTCCCGTGTCTCCTGCAGTGGCAGGCGGGTTCTTTATCACTCAGCCACCTGGAAAGCCCACGTTGCTTAAACCACCCATGTATTAAGATGTAGAAAGCTGAAAAGAGTGTCACTTTCACCCCACCAAGGAAAGGATGGATAACCCACAAGGTCAGGACATTTTTGAACCCATCAGAGAACTGACAACACAGGGCTACCTCCTAGCCTGAAATGCACATAAAGGCAGGTGCCTCCTCAGAATGATGGGACCAAGAACTGACTTGTGGCAGAACATAGAGGAAAATGGGGTTACCACACCAACAGGCAAGATTTCAACTCAAGTTTTTATGAAATTTTCCAAGTGTGAGCCAGTGGGAGACTTAAAGCACTGGGAGCCACAGACACGAGGGGACAGGAGGGGACCCCGGGGGAGGGGAGCTTGTATCCACTAAGAGGATCTTCCCTGTGGATTGACACTGGATGGTCCTGAGAAAGACGGAGGACAGAGTGGGGATCAGAGAAACTGCCCTGGTGATGTAGGTGTGGAGGAGGGGAAAACCGCTGCTTCAGGAAAGATGTTAAGCGTGCTTCTGTGTGTGTGCGTGTGTGTGCGTGCGTGTGTGTGTGCATGTGTGTGCTCAGTCACATCTGACTCTTTACGACCTCACGGACTGTAGCCCACCCGGCTCCTCCGGTGGGATTTCCCAGGCAAGAATACTGGAGTGAGTTGCCGTTTCTTTCTCCAGGGGATCTTCCTGACCCAGAGATTGAATCTAAGTCTCTTGCATCTCCTGCATTAGCAGGGGTATTCTGTACCACCGAGCTCCCTGGGAAGTCTTAAGCACACTGCTATCCATTGGCAAAGAGGGATTCAATATAGTAAAAAAAAAAACAAAAAAAAAACCTCTTGTAAAAGATATATACTTATTTCATGTTTATATAAACTCAGAATTTCCACACTAGTGGCTATTTTCCACTATTAACATAAATGAGGTCAATCACAAAAGTTACATGCATTGAAAATTCTATTAGCCAAAATTTTAATTTTAGGTATTGGATTGAGCCATAATTAAATTTATAAAGGAGATTTATTTATTACCTCCTTACTATTTCTTAAAATTGATCTTTTTTTCTCAACTTCTTGCCTGGGTTCCCTTGCTCTCCTTCTCCCCTTTCAACCCATCCTCCCTGCTTGAACTAGAGGAAGTTTTCAAAAATATGATTTCTATTTTGTCATTCTTATACTTAAAAGAATTCTGTGGTTTCAAAGAGCCTTCAGAGTAAAATCTAATTTCCCACATGAGATTTGTTTCATTTCCTTTCCAGCCTTTATTAAATTAACTTCATAAATTTCCACCAGTTTCTTTATAGGCTGCTGACTCTTTCTTGGTGGCTGACTCTTCTTTCTTCACATGGCTTACTTCTTATCCATAGCTGAGCTTTGATGGGTAACACCTTCCTTAACATCACCAATCGGGCTAGCCAGTTTGGCATCCTTCTTTGAGTCCTCAAAGGGTTAAGTACCTTTTTCAAAGTACAAACCACCAAGTACTGTAATCGCTTGCTTGAGTATCTACTGGGCTGAGTTCTCTTTCTTTGATCTCTGGACCCACAGGCATTTACTAGAGGACTCTACTTGGCACCAAGTCGGTGTCAATAAATGTTGGTTAAATAAATGGATGGATGAATGAATGCTTCTTCTTTAGCAAGGAACCAAGTTTTGTTGACCAAGTCACGTCTGGTGAAAGGTATCACGGGCCAAAATATTAAGCAAGATAAATGTAAAATGCCAAGTTGTCAAGTTAAAACCAAGCTATTCATTTGTTCAAATACTATAAATAAGAACTAGAAGGTAAGTCATCAGGAAATAATGTCATGATTATTGATTTTGCATCAGCTTACCAGGTGAGGTTGATTAGAAAATGTAAGTTGTGAGCAAGGTTTCCAATTCAAAGAAAAACTTGTGTTTTCCAGGCAGACAAAGAGGTAAACATTATTTTATTTTTCCATTTTGTACTTCATTTAATAAGCTGGCTTCACAATTCACACTGATTGATTTATTACCGCCCCCTTCCCCCACCCCGCCCCAGCTTGGTTACTTACTTATAACTTTTCAAAGAAATGTCAACTTGTGTTTGACTCAGTGAATGCCTAAAACAAAACCAAAAGGACAGAATTCAGGAATGGTGAACCTGATGGTTAGCAAACGTCTATTCTGTAGCAACTCTGTATATCTGTTAAATGAGAAAAAAGTCTAAATAATGTCTATGGTCCCGTAAGTTTTATGTTTTAATTAAAGAAAACAGATGAGTAATTACATAAATCAGGGCAATAGGCAGGAGGCACGGTTTTAAGTAGGAGACTGAGAGGTAAGTTAGATGTTTGTTTTCTTTTTTTTTTTTTTGGTAAGAGATAATTGACTTTACCCAAACAATGTTTTGGAGTTAAGAAAAAAAAATCTGGAACTTCGAGTGGTTTGAATGGATACCAGTAGATTTTCCTAATAATTTTACAAAGGCTTGAACTTTTGCCAAGATAAACTGTCCCTTTCTTTTTGGAAATCTTAAGCTGTGATATTAATATGCAAGTATATTGATGGAAAAAATTTTACACTGGATTTCAGAGTCATTTTCTTGCTAAGCAAGGTCTTTAAAAAGTGGTTATGTATATCTTTAATCAAATGTGACATGGTTAATATTATAAATGCTCCAAATATTCTATCCCTAAAGTTGTAGCATATAGTTTGAAACATAATTATTGAATTGAATCCACCTATCCCTGAATAGATATATCATAGTCAACTTAGTTTTAAGTCCAGTGTTTCCTGAAATCTGCAACTATAAAAGGCATTAAACAAACAGACAACTATTTCCAGAGCTGAAACTGTGAAACTGGTTGCTATGGACTGGAAGGAAAATATGAGACTCATCCTACACATGTTGAGCAACTTCAAATCCAAAGAGTGAATAGTAGAAATAACATTTCTACTTCTTGCATTTATACTTGAGCTTTCCACCTGTCATGAAATACCTAAATATCTATTGCTAAGTCAGTAAGTCTGCCACAGTTTTTGTTTCACTTATATTAAGATCGATAGGCATAATTTCATAGGGAAAGACATTTCTAGTATATGAAACTTTCATTGTGTGCCGAAAAGGTAATCATTTAGATATCTTATTACATTGTCCTCCTATTTTAACCATCTGCGTGGCCAGTTTCTGCAGATACAGAGTCAGTGTCACTTTGCCACAATATTAACTACGCACACATAGCCAGGCAATCGTGTTTGAAGCATGATCTCAGAGAACAATTTCTAGACAGTTCTTCAGATCTCAGCCAGAGTTCTTAGATCATAGTCTCAAACTGAACATAATTTCTGCAGCCTAAACAGAAAACGTCTTAAGAAACAACTGGCTAATTACCATTTGCTTATTATAAATAGTGTCACAAAGGTATATGTCCTAAAAGACCCCTGATTTTTCTAGATTTTCCTCTGCAGGAGTAGCAGAGTGGAACCGTGCCTGCAATCCTCATATAAACCACTTAGGAAAGATCCTGGAGTTGAAATGGGAAGTCCTGTTCTCCAAGAGTTAAAAATAAAATGATGTGAGAAAAGCTGTTCCCTCAGCAGAGTCTCATCAGTGGGTGCTCCATAGCCTTCTTCTTTTTTCATTTTGGACCCTTTTCCCCAGACTCTTTTGGAGAAATCAGATCTCCAACAGGGCAGTGAGAGTCTGCAGATCAGGCAGGCTGAGAAAGCCTGAGATTTTTGTTTTTGCTTTTACGAAATAACAAGACTCTGTTTTGCAGAGTTTCTGCCCTTGGGAAAATTGAAGAATCTCTGAAGATGGGGAATGAAACCAAAGTTTAGGGAGGTCAGCAGTTGTGTTTGTTGAGCGTGTTGGGACTGTGAGTGAATCGTGCTTAGTGTTCTCAAGCTGAGCTGTACAAACACCTAATCCTCAGTGCTTAGCCTAGGGCCAGGCTCACAGCGCGTGGTTACCAATGTTTGCTGAGCGGGCCGCGTTAGAGCTGATTCATTCCTGTCAACATCTCACCGTCGGGAACCCTGAGATCTCAGGCCTTGGCTTGTAAGGCCCTAAAACTGTTTTCACTAAGACGCCCCTTGTAACAAGCAGAGGTGCAATTCTGCCTGGCCGGTGACTCAGGGGTAAGTCAGCCCTTCTCATCACCAAGCCTTGGGCTGACTTGTACCCCCTTCTCCCTTTCCATTTCCTCTGTCCTAATTCACCCTTCAACTCTTTCCCTTCTTCCTGCTCATCCCCGCTTCACCCTCCGGAATTCCCATCACAACACAGACTCTCCCACCTTTTCACTCTTTCAACAGTGACTCTGTAATCTTTCTGCCTTAACCAATGTTATCTTTTCCATAGGACAATGCTTCCCTTTGTATCCTTCACTGGCTATTTCTTTTTACTTGGTATCATCTGTAGCCTGTTTGGGGTAGATTGGAGTAGCATTGGGGCCAAGGGGAAGGTGAATATTCTAGTTCCCCATCATCCCTGGCAAAACATTACTTTGTCTCATTAAAACACACATGTTTGGAAGCAACTGCCTCTTGTCTCTCTGGCACCATTAAATGATCTGCTATTTTAGTTTCACCCGTGACTGCTGATGGAGACATCCATTAAAGCAGGTGATTTTATGATGACTATTGCCACGATCAAGACAGCACTCACATAGAAACCTGTCACCAGCGAAGGCTACCGTGACATACGGACCTGTGACGGTCAATAGTACAACTGAATCTGGAACAATTACAATCCCAACCACATTGGCTGACCAACAGTGGACATGGTCTGTTAACTATACTTCTTGAAGCATGCCACCACAGCCTGACTGATCCACCACCCGACCATCACCTCCTCTGCACCTGGACAACCGGAATCCAATTATTTTTGTACCAGTCGCCGTAGTTGAAACTGAGTCCACCGTCTCAGTTGCCATCACTTCAGCTACAGTTCTGACTCCTGCAGTCCCCAGCTGTCTCTGTCTGACCAGAGCCCACAGGCCAGTTTGCCCACAGCAGAGGGAGTCAGAGAGATGGCAGGAGACGCAGTCAGGGAGGGGAGCGGGAGGCAGGTTGCATGAGGCTTCGCCCACCGTGGTAAGGACTACCTTCTATTCCAAGTGAAATGGGAATCTTTCAGAGGAATTCTGGCAGGGCAGTGACATGAAAATAATTATTTTGAGATAGTGACTCGTCTGCAGAGAGGCCTGAGTAGATGAAGGAGACTAGTTTGGAGAGAACGAAAATAACCCAGGTGAGAACTGAATAAGGCTTGAACCAGGATCACTGCCTCACCAGGTCGCAGGGGAGGTAGTGCGAAGTGCTAGGATTTAAGGTCTGTTTTGACCCTAGAACCATCAGAATTTGCTGATGGGTTGCTTATGGGATATAGGAGAAAGAAAAGAACTTTCGAAGGTTTTACGTTGTTTGGCAGAAAGGATGGAGGAGCCATTTGCTGCAATGGGTACAGAGGTTGGGTCTATAACAAGGACTCTGATTTCTTCTGTAACATTTCACTGCTGGTAACTGTCAAGCCCCCACGCCCCTTGTCCCCTCTTCCCTCTGTTCCGCATCTGGGCAAGCTGATACGAAAGTCCAGGAGCTCCCTTCCCTGGCGCTGGCGGGAAGTTCAGTCCATGAGAGTCACAAGCAGCAGGCCAAGTCGCTCACCCCAGCTCCCCTCCCAAGTCGCCCCCAATCACAATAAAAGTCAAGAATGTCTCTTTTCCCTGCTCTCTCAGGCCACTTTCAGAACTCCCTGCCACCCTGCCTCCTCTCCCTAGAAAGCCTCACACGTGAGTAATGTCCCCACATCCTCATGGGGTTTGTGTAGTGTCATCAGCCTGGAGAGCCAGATCAAATTTCGGGCAGGGAGGTCCACCCCTTCTATGCAGGACATCTACAAAAGTTATAAAGAGGGTTTCTGAAATTGGTGGGTGACTGAGAGGAGGAACAAGGAAATCATTCTTGAGCATATACGTTTGAATTATCTGTTAGATATTAAAGTGAAAACGTTGCGTAGGCAGCTGTGTGTGTCTGGAGTTCAGAAGATAATTCCAGGATACTGATAGAAATTTGGGAGTCATCAGCTCTTAGTGGACAGCACTTAGGATTATAGACTGGATGAGCTCACCAAGGATGTGAGGGTAAAGATGGGAAGAGGTCCCCAAACGGAGCCCTGGATTCCAGCAACTGGGAGTTGGAGAGATGAAGAGATCTTCTCAAGAAGGGTTGCTGTCTCATGACAAAAAAGGAGAGCTAAGAAGAGAGGTGCCCTGGAAGCCAAGTGAACACATTACATAGAGACTGGGGAGCAGCCAATGGGGTCCAAAGCTCTTTCCAGACACATTTATTTCATAAGGAAATAAAAAAGAATTTAATGTCAGCTTGCTTGAGTTTCTCTGATCTAGTTAAGCTGCCAAAGCTCCAAAGGTGACATCTTTGGCAAAAGGCTATTTAGTACATTTCATACTGACGCACCTCACTATTAATTTATAATAAGTTCCTAATCCCATTTAAATACTTTCTAAGCCTCCTAAATGTATTTTTCAAAAGACAGTAGACACTTACTTAAATATTTTTATGATGCTGTCAATTACTGCATAATGAATGGAAAAATAGGGCATTATGTTATAAGCATTGAGGGACCAGTGAGCAAAGATGTATGTATTTAACAATGAATGGAGAGTCTACCTTAAACGGGATTTTTCTGTCCCCAAAAGAAATCTTTCTGGTTCACTAGATTAATCAGCACGCGTTAAGTGAATGCTAATATTTTAGGGCATTATGCTAAGCTTTGGAGAAGGCAATGGCAATGCACCCCAGTACTCTTGCCTGGAAAATCCCATGGACGGAGGAGCCTGGTGGGCTACAGTCCATGGGGTCGCTAAAAGTCAGACACGACTGAGCGCCTTCACTTTCACTTTTCACTTTCAGGCATTGGAGAAGAAAATGGCAGCCCACTCCAGTGTTCTTGCCTGGAGAATCCCAGGGACGGGGGAGCCTGGTGGGCTACCGTCTATGGGGTCGCACAGAGTTGGACACGACTGAAGTGTCTTAGCAGCAGCAGCAGCATGCTAAGCTTTATCTTTTAATGGGAGATACTTCTAATGTTGTTCATTTTATTATACAAATACTTGGGGGACACTTCCTATGTGTCCAGCGTTGTGCTAACTGCTGAGAATTCAAAGGACAGTGTAAGAGGATGAACTGACTACTTTATGCATGATAAAGGTTGTAAGCACAGGATCCTGGGGAAATGTGCAGAAGAGCACCAGCAGTCCTAAAAGTGGGTGATCCCATTTTTTTGTTGTTGATGATAGCCAGGCTTGCATTCAACTACACCAAGTCCAGATACAAATTCTTTTGACCCCCAAAGCATTCGTTTCTCTTCCCTTGTCTGGTAGTGAACTGTCAGTGCCCCTTGTGGGAGGCTGAGGAATGGCTTCTCTCAAAATGCCCACATCTTACTCCCTGGAACCTGTGAATGTTACCTTGCGTGGCCAGGGAGACTTTGCAGATGTGATGAACTGAAGGATCTTGGGAGACTTCCCTGGTCGTCCAGTGGCTAGGCCTCCGCACTCCCAGTGAAGGTGGCCCAGGTTTGATCCCCGGTCAGGGAACTAGATCCTGCATGCTGCATCAAAGATCAAAGATCAAAGATCCTGCCTGCTGCAGCTGAGACCTGGCACAGCTCCAAAGTGAAGGATCTTGGGCTGGGAAGCTTAGCTTGGATTGGTACCCAGTGTAGTCACGAGGGTCCTTTTAAGGGGGTTGTAAGAGAACCAGGTAGTAAGAGATGTGATGAGAGTAACAGGTGGGGAGGGGGCCACAGGTAATGGAATGCAGGCAGCCTCCAGAAACTGAAGATGGCGAGGAGATGGATTCTTCCCCACAGCCGCCAGAAGGAATCAGCCTATGCATTCCTTGCCAGTAAAATTCCTTGTTTAGGGAAACCCTAGACCACACATCTCCACATTTTCTTTCTGCAAACCATATACTGTCATCCTTTGGGAGGGAGGAGCTGTCTATCTCTGGCTTAGTTCACAGTTCTTATGAAGGATTCTCAGGCTGGGACATAATTGCAGGGAATGGTAAATTGTTGTGAGTCACCAAATCACCGTAATTCTTAATAAGAATCATCTTATTAGGATGATTCTGAATGTGCTTCTTCTGATTGTGTTTGTTCTGAATGTGTTCATTCACAGAGTGACTTAGGACATTTCCCAGCGTCTCTTAGGAAACTGAGTCACCCTGTTCCGGTCCACTTCCCAGATCTCCCGGTCACAGAGAGTGCCCTGCCTCACGCTGTGAGAAAGCACAAATGGGCAATAAACGCCTCATTCAAGACATTCAGCCTCACCACCGTGAAGTACCAATTAAATTCACACTGAAGCAGTTTATACCCACCAGACTGGAAAATATTTTTTAAAAGTCTGGAAAGCTTTTTAAAAATATTTATGAAAGTATAAAACAAAAGAAAGCAAAAAAAAAAAAGAAAAAATAAAAGAAAAAACTTTTATGAAAGTATAGTTGATTTACAGTGTGGTGTTGATTTCTGCTGTACAGCGAAATGATGGAGTTATGCATATAAATATTCTTTTTCATTATGCTTTATCACACATATTGACATGTTGAATATATTCCCCTGTGCTATACAATAGGACCTTGTTTTTTACCCATCCTATATTTAATAGTTGGCATCTGCTGGTCCCAAATGCTTAATCCTTCCCTCCCCCTCCCCCTAGGCAACCACAGTCTGTTCTCTATGACTGAGTCTGTTTCTGTTTGGTGGATATGTTCATTTGTGTAGGATTTTAGATTCCACAGATGTGATACCATACAGCATTTGTCTTTCTCTTTCTGACTTACTTTGCTTACTATGATAATCTCTAGGTCCATCCATGTTGTTGCAAATGGCATTATTTCTTTCTTTTTTATGACTGAGTAATATTCCGTATCTTCTTTATCATTTAGGTTGATTCCATGTCATAGCTCTTACAAGCAGTGCTGCAATGAACATAGGGGTGCATGTATCTTTTAGAATTAGACTTTTGTCTGGCTATATGCCCAAGACAAAGCGGGATTGCTGGATGATATTCCAAGTTAATTTTTAGTTTTCTGAGGAACTTCCATACTGTTTTCCATAATAGTTGCACAAATTTATATTCTCAAAAACAGTGTAAGAAGCTTCCCTTTTCTCCACACTATCTTCAGCATTTATTATTTGTAGACTTTTGAATGAAAATATCTGAAAATCTTAAGCCTTGACAGTGATCTAGAACAATGGACACTCTCATACACGTCTTGTGTATGAATAGTAGAATAGTAAAAACACTAAGGAAAATGTGTGTATACACTGTAACATATCAACTCCCCTCCTAGACATGCATTAGTTTGTCTCTATAGATAGATAGATAGACAGATAAAGTGCCAAAAAACATGGATGAGATGTTCATAGCAGAACTGTTTATCTTAGCAAAAATGAATGAATAAATAAATAAATGCAAGTCCAGAAGCATACAGTTTGATACCTTTACCAATTATGTTTCAGATCTGGAGTCTTATTATGAAGAAAAACAAGTGAATGATAAATAGATAGCTTAGAGTCTTATGGCCTTTCAAGGGGTTGGAGATATTATATTGGAAGTGTTTAATGGGTCTTCAGTTGTATTTGTGACTTCGATCTATTATGCTGGGCAGTAGATACATAGTTAGGTGTCTGTACTACTCTTCTTCAGCTTTCATACTAAATTTTGTGGGTATGAATGTCTGAATAGAATCTCATAATAGTAACACATGTAATTGCCCTTCTACTTCCTCTCATGATGCCACTGTGTCAGATTTGGCTTCCTGAATGACTCTGGGATGGGGGTGGTTTTAGGAGTAGCAGCACCTGTTGTAATAATGTTCACAAAGGTTATAGGTTTTCAATACATTCTTGTTCTTTTTTTTTTTTCATTCTTGTTCTTTTTTAAGGGTCATTTTTTCGTTCTTTTAAAAATCTATTTATTTATTATTCGTTTATTTTTGGCTGGTCTGGGTCTTCATTGTCTGTGCAGGCTTTCTCTAGGCAAACAGAGGCCACTGGTCATTGCAGAGTAGGGGCTTCAGAGTGCGGGCTCAGTAGTTGTGGCATAGGGGCTTAGTGGCCTCAAAACGTGTGGAATCTTCCCTGAACAGAGACTGAACCGGTGTCCCCTGCACTGGCTGGCAGATTCTTAACCACCACACCACCAGGGAAGCCCCTCTAGATTCGTTTTTCATGGGGACTTCAGTTTCCATTTGCTGCCAATGAACCCCAAACCAGGGGATATGCTAAAGGTATAGCCACAAAAGAAGATGCAGGATTAGAGGTTCCTATCAAGAGAACCGAAATGATAATCTGAAAACCTTTACTATAATGAAATTTCTAGTAGGGTGTATAGAATTCTCTTTGACTGTGTGGACCACAACAAACTCTGGAACATTCTTAACGAGATGGGAATACCAGACCACCAGACCAACCACCTGAGCTGCCTATTGAGAAATCTGTATGCAGGTCAGGAAGTAAGTTAGAACTGGACATGGACCAACAGACTGGTTCCAAATAAGGAAAGGAGTATGTAAAGGCTGTATACTGTCACCCTGCTTATTTAACTTATATGCAGAGTACATCATGCGAAATGCTGGGCTGGATGAAGCACAAGCTGGAATCAAGATTGCCGGGAGAAATAATCAATAACCTCAGCTATGCAGATGACACCACCCTTATGGCAGAAAGTGAAGAAGAACTAAAGAGTCTTTTGATGAAAGTGAAAGAGGAGAGTGAAAAAGTTGGCTTAAAACTCAAAATTCAGAAAACTAAGATCATGGCATCTGGTCCCATCACTTCATGGCAAATAGATGCAGAAACAGTGACAAGCTTCATTTTTGGGGGGCTCCAAAATCACTGCAGATGGTGACTGCAGCCGTGAAATTAAAGGACGCTTACTCCTTGAAAGAAAAGTTATGACCAAACTAGACAGCATATTAAAAAGCAGAGACATTAATTTACCAACAAAGGTCCATCTAGTCAAAGCTATGGTTCTTCCAGTAGTCATGTATGGATGTGAAAGTTGGATTAAAAAGAAAGCTAAGTGCTAAAGGATTGATGCTTTAAACTGTGGTATTGCAGAAGACTCTTGAGAGTCCCTTGGACTGCAGGGAAATCCAACCAGTCCATTCTAAAGGAAATCAGTCCTGAATATTCATTGGAAGGACTGATGCTGAAACTGAGACTTCAAACTTTGCCCACCTGATGTGAAGAACTGTCTCATTTAAAAAGACTCTGATGCTGGGAAAGATTGAAGGCAGGAGAAGGGGACGACAGAGGATGAGATGGTTGGATGGCATCACCGACCCAATGGACGTGAGTTTGAGTAAACTCCGGGAGTTGGTGATGGACAGGGAGCCTGGCGTGCTGCAGCCCATGGGGTCACAAAGAGTTGGACACGACTGAGTGACTGAACTAAACTGAACTGATAGAATTCTCAGACTAGAAAAGTGGCACGCAATATTTACCACACAAAAGTGTAGTAATTAATGTATGTCCTCCAAGACTGTGGGTAACATGTTTTCACAGAGAAAAGAGAGGAGACTCTTTAGTAGCTGTCATAAACTGCACTTTTTTTTTTATAAACTGCACTTTTTATGAAACTTTATAACCTTGAACCAATAATTTATCAGTTAGTCACCCAGTACTGATTAAGTTCTTCAAAAGTTCTTCTAAATTTTGCAGTTGGGTTCTGTCCACTCAGGAAATTCATTTCAAAAACATACCTGGTCTGTCCCTTGAAAAATTGACATTATAATATATTCAGTTACAATTGTTTGTGCTCAGCTGTACCGCAGAGATAATCTGAGCCTGTACCATCTGCAGAGATAATTAAGAGTCATAGGATAAAAATGCAGAAATACAGAAAATAAATAAAGGAGGGACACATTTTCAGAAAAAAGTGGTGTCGAAAGGAAGGACTCTGTCATATGTCAGGTGTCCATGTTGTTGATGTGGACCAGGGGCGTCATAGTACCGAACAGACATCAGGATGGTCACCTGGATGTCACCTAGATGTGTACCCAGTTATTAATAAATGTCATACAATATCGCACATGCAGACCAATTTCCTAATGTTCAAATAAAGCATAGAAGTTTGGATATTCATCTCATATTTGTCAAAATATTTATGCCTTGCATGTTGTAGCCAGAATACCCACAAACTTTAATTGTCCTTAAAGTGAAGTCGCTTAGTCGTGTCCAACTCTTTGCGACCCCATAGACTGTAGCCCACCAGGCTCCTCTGTCCATGGGAGTTTCCAGCAAGAGTACTGGAGTGGGTTGCCATTTCCTTCCCCAGAGGATCTTCCCAACCGAGGGATCAACCCCAGGTCTCCCGAATTGTAAGCCAATGCTTTATCGTCTGAGTCACCAGGGAAGTCCTTAGCTCTTGATTAATAATTAAATTTGTTTGTAATTAGGTTAAATTGTTTATAAGAACTTAGCTAAAATCATCCACAATGGAAAAACTCATCATATATTGATAAGGAAGAAAAAGTTATACAAAAACTGTTTTGGGAAAACTGGTTAAATATTTGGGGAAAAACAAAATTTGAGTTCAAATGCAGTGAATAGTCATTGAAAATCAAAAAGTAAAAGTCAGAGATTGTTAATTTAACCTCCAAAGTTTTAAAAACTTCTGTAAGTTAGGAAATTATTCTTAAAAATTAAAAAACAGAGAAAAAACTGCTGGAAAAGTACTTGCAACACAAAAGATAGAAAAATCATTGGTGTCTTGGTACATAAAATGTTCCACTAAAAAAAAGAACACCAACCCAGGTATAGTTAAACTGTCATTGAATGTAAATATGAACATGAATAAGCATGTATATGACATTTTGTAAATATGACTATTGAATAATATTTGAATGTTTCTTGACAAGTTTCATTTCAGAGTTAGAAAACAAAGGAAATGATTATACAAACACACATACATTCTTTTTTCTGACCTGAAAATGGTCAGAATGGTCAAAGCAGGGAATACGCATTGAGTAGAGTGGTTTTATAACATTGTTAGTGACAGTGTAGCCTGGTACAAGTTTCTTAATCGATTTGGCTATTTATTTTTATCAAGAGCTTTTGATCTATTCAATTCTACTTTTAAATTGCCACCTAAAGAAACAAGGCAACATTTTGTATTTTTTTATTATTATTATTATTATTTTTTTTTTCCAGTGGGTTTGTCATACATTGATATGAATCAACCATGGATTTACATGTATTCCCAATCCCGATCCCCCCTCCCACCTCCCTCTCCACCCGATTCCTCTGGGTCTTCCCAGTGCACCAGGTCGGAGCACTTGTCTCATGCATCCCACCTGGGCTGGTGATCTGTTTCACCATAAATAGTATACATGCTGTTCTTTTGAAATATCCCACCCTCACATTCTCCCACAGAGTTCAAAAGTCTGTTCTGTACTTCTGTGTCTCTTTTTCTGTTTTGCATATAGGGTTATCGTTATCACCTTTCTAAATTCCATATATATGTGTTAGTATGCTGTAATGTTCTTTATCTTTCTGGCTTACTTCACTCTGTATAATGGGCTCCAGTTTCATCCATCTCATTAGGACTGGTTCAAATGAATTCTTTTTAACGGCTGAGTAATATTCCATGGTGTATATGTACCACAGCTTCCTTATCCATTCATCTGCTGATGGGCATCTAGGTTGCTTCCATGTCCTGGCTATTATAAACAGTGCTTCGATGAACATTGGGGTGCACGTGTCTCTTTCAGATCTGGTTTCCTCGGTGTGTATGCCCAGAAGTGGGATTGCTGGGTCATATGGCAGTTCTATTTCCAGTTTTTTAAGAAATCTCCACACTGTTTTCCATAGCGGCTGTACTAGTTTGCATTCCCACCAACAGTGTAAGAGGGTTCCCTTTTCTCCACACCCTCTCCAGCATTTATTGCTTGTAGACTTTTGGATAGCAGCCATCCTGACTGGCGTGTAATGGTACCTCATTGTGGTTTTGCTAACAAACACATGAAAAGATGCTCAACATCACTCATTATTAGAGAAATGTAAATCAAGGCAACATTTTGAAAAAAAAATTTTTTAAAGATTATTGTATTGACTATTACGTCTGCAAAATAGAAGCAATCTAAATGCTTAAGAATGGAAGCATGGTTAAGTAAACTATCTTAGTTTTTATGTAACAGGCAATTATACAGCCAATAAAACACATTAAAATGAATAAAAAGAATAACTATACTTAGATAAGCATTGAAAAATTCACATTGGGAGGAAGAAATACAATGTCAAAAGTGGACAGGTGATTATATTCTTTAAATTTTCTGAATCATCTTCAAAATAGGCTTATATTACTCTTCTAATTGGGAAAAGGTATATGAAGTCAGATGTTTCATAGCCTCAAGTTTATGGTTCAAGTTCAAGGACTGACAAGAATCAGCAAACAAACAGAGCAGAGAATGCAGATGAGCTGATACAAAAAATGTGGCACCCCAGCGCTGATGGCGTTTCCTACTGGAAGTGCCAGAGTTCAGCGATCTCAGCGCCTTTTATGAAGTGAGGAGCTAAGACTACAGGAAGCCATTTATGCTGCTGTTGAAAGAACAGACAATCATCAAGCAAAATCAGACCTAATCACCTTCAGGTAATTGATATTTTTGGCGAAGTCACAGTATGGTAATCAGTCTATTTCACAGTTTACTTCTTACTGTGCCATCACGCCTTGAAACTAAATGTGTCAGTGAATCAAGCCTAGCCAAAAGACAAATGTACTTAGTTGCTCAATCTGTCCGACTCTTTGCAACTCTTTGGACTGTAGCCTGCCAGACTCCTAGTCCATGGGATTTTTCAGGGATTATTTTCATTTCCTTTTCCAAGGGATCTTCCTGTCCAAAGGATGGAACCCACATCTCCAGTGTCTCCTGCATTGCAGGCAAATTCTTTACCGACTGCGCCATTGGTTGTTGTTCATTCAGTCGTGTCCAACTCTTTGCGACCCCAGGGATGGCAGCACACCAGGCTTCCCTGTCCTTCACCATCTCCCAGAGTTTGCTCAAACTCATGTCTATTCAGTCAGTGATGCCATCCAACCATCTCATCCTCTGTCGTCCCCTTCTCCTCCTGCCTTCAATTTTTCCCAGCATCAGGGTCTTTTCTGATAAGTCAGTTCTTCGCATCACGTGGCCAAAGTATTGCAGTTTCTGCTTCAGCATCAGTCTTTCCAATGAATATTCAGGACGATTTCATTTATGATTGACTGCTTTTATCTCCTTGCTGCCCAAGGGACTCTCAAGAGTCTTCTTCAACACCACTGTTTAAAAGCATCAGTTCTTCAGGGCTCAGCCTTCTTTATGGTCCAACTCTCACATCCGTACATGACTACTAGAAAAACCATAGCTTTGACTATACAGATCTTTGTCAGCAAAGTAAAGTGTTTGCTTTTTAATATCCTGTCTAGGTTGGTCATAGCTTCTCTTCGAAGGAGGAGCATCTTTTACTTTCATGGCTACAGTCACCATCCACAGTGATTTTGGAGCCTAAGAAAATAAAGTCTGTCACTTTTTTCATTGTTTCCTCATCTATTTGCCATGAAGTGATGGGCCCGGATGCCATGATCTTAGTTTTTTGAAAGGTGAATTTTAAGCCAACTTTTTCACTCTCTTCTTTCACTTTCATTAAGAGGCATTCTAGTTTCTCTTCACTTTCTGTCATTAGGGTGGTGTCATCTGTGTATCTGAGGTTATTGATATTTCTCCTGGCAATCTTGATTCCAGCTTGTGCTTCCTCCAGCCTGGCATTTTGCATGATATTACTCTGCATATAAGGTAAATAAACAGGGTGACAATACACAGTCTTGACATACTCCTTTCCCAATTTTGAACCAGTCCATTGTTCCATGTCCAGTTCTAACTGTTGTTTCTTGACCTGCATACAGATTTCTCAGGAGGCAGGTAAGGTAATCTGGTAGTCCCATCTCTAAGAATTTCCCACAGTTTGTTGTGATCCACACAGTCAAAGGCTTTAGTGTAGTCCAGGAGGCAGAAGTAATGCTTTTTCTGAAATTCTCTTGCTGTTTCTATGATTCAACAGATGTTGGCAATTTGATGTCTGATTTCTCTGCTTTTTCTGAATCCAGCTTGTACATTTGGAAGTTCTCAGTTTGTGTACTGTTGAAGCCTAGCTTAAAGGATTTTGAGCATTACCTTTTTAGCATGTGAAATGAGTGCAATTGAGCCATCAGGAAAGCCCCTAAAGGCAAATAGGTCTTTCAAATTATTTGGAAAATAGTTGCTATAAACACAGAAGAAAGAAAGGGTGTTGAAAAAATTTTCAAAATGACTTGCATAACATAAATTTTGTTAGAGCTTGCCAATATATTTTGGTAAGTACTTATTTTTTAACTTTTATCAAACATAGAGTAGTCTTCATATGTGGTTGATATTTATTATATAAACATCCATGTTATCACACTCAGGTCAAAATCAGAACACTTCCAGAATCCCCGGAGTCCCTTCACATGGTATTCAGCCCCAATTCTGCTTTTCTGCTTCCCCTGAGAGGTGACCACCATCATGAGTTTTACATGAGTCATTTCCTTGCTGTTGTAAAATAGAAATGTCACTTACATACATATCTCTAAATAAGATAGATTAGTTTTAATGCCTCTGATTTTTCTCACTACATTATATTTGTGAGCTTCATGCATTTGATATATCTAACAATAGTTCATTTATACATTTCATTGTATAAATATAACACAATTTACCTGTCTATTCTGCTGTTAATGTATGTTTGGGTCATTGTTTTTTAAACTGATAAATAATGTTACTAGGAACATTTCTGTGTGTCTGTGTATTTCCTTTGGGAGCATACTAGGAAGTAGACCTGCTTCATCATTGTACACAACTGTCTTCAAGTTTACTAGATAATAAAAAATTATTTCCAAGTTATCTTGCCAATTTCTGTAACTGCCAGCAGCATATTTATTTAATATTTCACTAGTGATTTATTCAATACGATTTCACAAGTTTTCCATTAAAACTATTGTACCTCTATTAATAGACTTATTTCTAGAGGCTTGAAAATTTCCTTTCAAGATCTCTTTAAGTTTCTAGTTTTCTGAATATTTGTTGATGATACATAAAACCATGAAATAATTACTTATACTAATACAAAATACCCAAATTATTTTTGTCTATTGATTTGTATCCACTAATGTTGCTAAACTTTTACTTATTCTAATGGGTTGCTTGTGGATTCTTTGGATTTCTATGTTTACAATCCTGATAAATGCAAATAAGAGCAGCTTTCATCCTTATAAAATTGACATCTTACTTTGTTTTTCTGACTGGGAGCTTCAGTACAATGCAGAGGAGCAGGAGTCGTCGTGGACTCCTGCCGCCTTTTACTCTTCCTTTTTACCTCTCACCCCTTTACACTGAGAGTCTTTCTTTCTGTATTTCTACCGTTCTCCATTTCTTTCAGTGAATGCCTGTTGGTGGAAAACTTCCTCAAATTTTGTTTAAGTAAGAAATGGCCTTATTTTCACTTTTTACCTGAAAGACATTCTTGCCGAGCACAGTGTCCCAGCTTGCCAGGAGTTGTTTTCCAGTACATTGAAGACCATTTAAACTGTCTTCTGATTTTCACTTTTGATTTAGAGAGGTCAAAAAAGGGGCTTGCCAGGAGGCGATAATGGTAAAGAATCTGCTTGCCAAGTGGTAAAAAAAATCTGCCCGCAAATGCACGAAGCGCAAGAGACATGGGCTCGACTCCTGGGTTGGGGAAATCCTCTGGAGTAGAAAATGGCAACCCACTCCAGTATTCTTGCCTGGGAAGTCCCATGGACAGAGGAGCCTACAGTCCATGGGGTCGCAAAGAGTCGGACATGACTGAACACACACAGAGATGGAGCTTGTAATAAAGTGTAGTCGTCTATGTTTTTTAGAAAGGTAGGGAGCCAGGTCTCTGATGCTGGCTTTTCCAGGTACTCTGTCTCATTCTTCACTGCTCTGAGATTTATGCCACAGCTGAGAAGTGTGAATTTTAGTTTGAAAATCCCAAGTTCTCCAACCATTACATAATAGTGGACTCAGATCCAATCAGAGCAACACTGTGTTAATGAAACAAGATTTGTTCTGGCTATAAGGTTAAAAAAAAGAAGAAGAAGAAAGAAAAAGAAAAAAACAGCTGACAGTGATTTAAAGCATAAGTCATTTATTGTTTCCTTAGGGAGAAATTCAGAGATTTGGAATTCAGTTACATAACTTTTTTTTGTGTGTGAATACAGCCATTACACACAAGAAGACATGTCTGCTCTTGAACTAGGATCTTTGTAAGTTTATTAATATTTTGGAAAATTCATGCCACTAGCTGCTGTCTCCCCACCCAAAGTTGGCCTATATGAAATGCATGAATGAAAAAGATCTTAAGTCATTTTTTTCCCTAGGCTATACTGCATGCCGCTTTGCCAAAGGGTCAGACTGCAGGAGCTCTCAGATTGCTCTGAAACCCCACCTCACTTTTGCACACCCTGTTGTGTACACTTGCCCTTGTGAGAAGTGGAAAAGTGCCAACGAACGTCTTTCTTTTCTGGTTCCTGCTCCTCTCAGAGATCAGGATTCATCAGAAATGGTGACAAATTCATTCCATAGCCTAAAGCCAGGTACAGGGTGCTAAGAAGCAGATGAGATTCACCGTGAATAATCCTTGATTTATGTACTTAAGAGCTACTGAAGTGTACTTTTTTCCTATTTTTATCTTTAATTCCAGCAAAAGCTATTCTAATGTTTTCTTTCCCCCTCCCTGTCTATCTCAAGAGAGCTGCTGACTTCAGCACAAAAGACTTCACTCATCATTCACCTGCATTTATCATGATCCAGTAATCTGAACATTGTCTTATTTTTGGACAGTTTTTGAAATTAGTCATCACCATAAGCCTTCTGTTTAGCCACAGAATTCTGCACTATCCATAATCAAGGAGTGGCTTTGTGGGCTTTTTTTAGAAGCGAAAACTGAATTCCTCACCTGTGAGAAATCAAGTTTCAGTAACTTTGAATAATCTTTGTGAAATAAGGAAGGCAAGGGTTTATATCTTCTCAGAATCCTTAGAGTCCTAAAGTCGAGATAATTTTCTGCAGGTTGTTTTGGGAAGGGAGCAAATTTTTTCCACTTTTTTCTCAACTAACATACATTGTGTACTTTGGGGTTGAAATTGGAAAATTTCCCAGGAAACGGATGGCTATTACTTTGCATGATCCAGATTGAATAAATACACAATTATTAATTTAGCATGAATTCAGTATTTCCTAACTTCTAATCCACAGAGTGAAAACAGATATCTTTGGAGCTCCACGGGAGATACCAACCCTTTCAGAATGGATGGCAAGCACCAGCAGCATGCTGTGGATATTGAACAACACCCGACTGAGTTGGTGAGTAGTGTACATACCTTTTTTTCCCCCTAACACATTTCCTTTATTGTCTTCTTAGTTATTTATAACAAGGGAAATATCAGCCAACATTCACTACCAAATGGAATATAACTGTTACAAACATTTTATCAAAGGAGATACACAGCTGGCAAATGAACACATTAAAAATGTTCAACGTGATGAACCATTTAGGGAAATGCAATCAGACCATAGTGAGATACCTCTGCACAGGTAAGATTGAGTGTACTGACCATATGAACCAAGCACAGGGAACTGGAATTATCCCATACTCTTGATGGGAATGCAAAAATCATTCACTTTGGAATATATGAAAGCATATATTCATATAAATAATTACATCTTCTTTCATATCTAACATTCTTGCTTTCTACGTTTAATATTTAACCCTCCCCCAACTGAACTTGCATTTTTTCCTAATGTTTACTATTAGAGGATGAATGGAATCTGGACGTTACTAATAGGAGTCGCAAGTATTGAGGGAGTTACGTAGTACCAATTGTAGTAACCAATTGTGCTATACCATCATTTGATAATTGTGCAATATGCTTTTTGCCTAAATTTTATATTTATATCAGAAATTTATAACAATGTATGAGTGGACAAGATTTTAGCAGATGATTTGAAGTGTTATATTGACAGCAGATATTAACATTATTGTTTATATTCATACATATTTAAATCCAATGAAAATATTTATTCTCATTGACTTACTTGTTTCTAAAGTAGAAATTTATGGAAAATGTCTCATGGTGGGGGGACTTATGCTTAAACTGTTACTCTAGGCAAATAAACATCATATTTCTTAGAACATATTAAGGGTCCCTTTCATCATTCACACAAATTCTTTCATCTTATAAATGACTAGCGACAGAAATTGAACTCAGGTTGCTCACATTTATAATCATTTCCTTACAAGATGGTACTTTTCAAAAAGCTTGAGTACTAGCTTTCTAACAAGGGGAAATGGATTTTATGATTAACTTGATGTTGCAGAACCAAGGGAAAAGTCAGATAAGATAAACATGAAGATATGATTAGGTATAAAAATTGTTTTGCAACTTGAAGGTTGTATTTGTGTTCAGTTTGGGAATCCAATATCTAGACTACCATAAACCTAATTTATAGGCTGCCTCTTACTCCATGGAAGCTGCAAAATTCCATTGCTTTAATATCATATATACATCATTTTATTTCCTTCTCCTTTCCCCACATGTCAAAAATATTTATGCAATTTATTCCATTAAGTCAAATAATTAGTTAATTATGCAAAATACTCAGTAAACCAACTTCTGAGACCATGAAAAGGAATCGTTTGGATTTCCTATTTTTTAGTAATCTGACTGGCAACCTATGACTAACCTCTTATATTCCCCGAAACAAGGGGTAGAATATTTTCTTTTAATTCTTTATGAGTTTGTTTTCTTACTTTAGAACATTTGGAAAAAACAGAAAATTACAAAAAAAAAAATTTTTTAATCACCCATGACCCCTCTCAGAGGAAAAAGAAACTGCTAATATTTTGCTTCTTGCCCCCCATCCAATTTAATTTTATTCTTTTGATTGCTTTATTTTATCACATGAAATTTTTGTCAATTTATATTCAGAGAATCGAGAGCTTATACTACAGAAATCTTTTCTTAGAAGATGTTATTCAAGTTGTCTTTTTGCTTCTCAGTAAAGTTTTGTGGTCTTCTTTATATAAATTCTATGGCATTTTATAGGCTTAGCAATTTAATTTTTTTGTTTGTTTTTAATTGTATTTATTTATTTTTTATATTTATTTATTTTTAATTGGTTGATGGTTGTTTTACAATATTGGTTTGATTTCTGCATACATCAACATGAATTAGCCATAGGTGTACATATGTCCTATCCCTCTTGAATCTCCCTCCCACCTCCCACCCTTTCAACCCCTCTAGATTGAGGGAGCCCTCTAGATTGAGGAAGCCCTGGTCTAGAGCCCTCCTTTGAGTTCCCTGAGTCAGCAAATTTCCATTGTAGACTTAGCCATTTAAAATGCATCCCTAAACCCTCTTACACTGTTGGTGGGAATGCAAACTAGTACAGCCACTATGGAGAACAGTGTGGAGATTTCTTAAAAAACTGGAAATAGAACTGCCATATGACCCAGCGGTCCCACTTCTGGGCATTCACACTGAGGAAACCAGATCTGAAAGACACGTGCACCCCAATGTTCATCGCAGCACTGTTTATAATAGCCAGGACATGGAAGCAACCTAGATGCCCATCAGCAGACAAATGGATAACGAAGCTGTGGTACATATACACAATGGAATATTACTCGGCCATTAAAAAGAATTCATTTGAATCAGTTCTAATGGGATGGATGAAACTGGAGCCCATTATACAGAGTGAAGTAAGCCAGAAAGATAAAGACCAATACAGTATACTAACGCATATATATGGAATTTTAAAAGATGGTAACGATAACCCTATATGTGAAACAGAAAAAGAGACACAGATGTACAGAACAGATTTTGGACTCTGTGGGAGAAGGTGAGGGTGGGATGTTCTGAGAGAACAGCATTGAAACAAGTATACTATCAAGGGTGAAACAGATCACCAGCCCAGGTGGGATGCATGAGACAAGTGCTCGGGCCTGGTGCACTGGGAAGACCCAGAGGGATGGGATGGGGAGGGAGGCGGGAGGGGGGATCGGGATGGGGAACACATGTAAATCCATGGCTGATTCATGTCAACGTATGGCAAAAACCACTACAATATTGTAAAGTAATTAGCCTCCAACTAATAAAAATAAATGAAAAAAAATGCATTCCTACTACCCTAAAGAGCAGTTGCTGTTACACACACACAGACCCACACATAAAACAGTGCTGCTACACATACATTTTGTACTTTTATAACCAGTCAATTTGATGAGATCTTATTATTTTTTATAGAGCATTTGGCTAATTATTTGGGATTCTGTAGGGCAACATATCATCTACAAATAATGTTAATTTCATCTTCACATTTCCATTATTTATACACACTGATGAGAACTTCTAGAAAACCAGTACCTGATATTGGTGGCAGGAGACATTCTTCTCTTCTCCTGACTCTAAAGGAATGTCTCTGAATGTTTCACTGTTAAATATTATGGTCATTGCTTGGAGATAAACATTGCTCATCACATTTGGGAGTTATTCTTCTCTTCTAGTTCTTTGGAGTTGGTATCATTTGTCTGCTTTTACCACTTTTAAATGCTGAAATGTGTTAAATGAGCAGTGAGCATTGAGATGATTATTTTCCTTCTTTGATCATTTAATATGAAAAAGTACTTGTATAATTCACATCATGAAACCGTTTATTAGAGTTTCAGATTTTCCTAGAACTTGGTCAGTTCTTCCTGGAATACAGATTGGATTCAATAATTTTTTACATGTTTTATGAATTTATGTGCCTAGATCAAATAAATTTTCTTCATCCTTAAAAATCAGGGTTGATGAATTGTTGATGTTAACATTCTTTCTCTGCAGTTACCCAGAAATCCCTATGGTTCAAACGAAGGAACACATTGTGGTTGCAGATTGCCTGTTGTGACCTTACAGCCGCAGTGGGTGAGATTTGGGGCCCAGGGGCAGTGGGGCATCTTCACTGGTCCTTTGAGGTGATGCTAAGCCAAGGTAGACAGGCTCTGCTTGGTCAGCCCCTCCGAAGGGGTCTCCTCTCCTTCAACGCCTTGCCTGTCCTTTGATGGCTCTGTGCTTCTCGGGCGCCCCCCCACCCCCGTAACTCCACAAGCTCCGGGCAATGCGGGGGACCTGCTGGCCCAGTAATTTATCAGTACTGTAGTCTATTCCTATAAGATCCTGCTCCATACCAGAGCTGGTCGTTTTTTCTATTTTGATGTCTAAGTTCAGCGAACTTTGTTTTGTTTATGTTTAAGAGATCAAAAATGTATTTAATGAATCATTTTCTAGTTACCAAATCTCAGAATGTCATTTGAAAATGGGAGATGACAGTGAGCCAAATACCTGTCACTTTCCATCACTCCAAGATAACCAGTCTCCATGTTCTGATGGGCCTTCGGTTTTTCCCTCCAGGATGTCTAATTAGATAATTTAATTTATACTGTAAGTATAGTAGCTGATATGAGGTCATCATGTGATTTATTCCTGAGGCAACCTATTTGCATTTAAGGTGACACCTTTATTGCTTTAGTGCAAAGGGTTAACTAAGAGGGGACATTTTGTCCTTACGCACTTACGGACAAGGTGTGTGTATGTATATGTGTGTGTGAGAGAGAGAGAGAGGATAAATTTATTCATTTAAATTATAGCATTTAAAGTAATGAAAAAAACTAGCCATATTCTAATGGAAATCGCTTACCTAGGTTACCACTGTGTTCTTGCTGAAACGTTCACTTTTCATAACCCTGTGCAGGCAGCAGCAAAGCCATGGTCGCCCTGGAAAACATTCCTGCTGTGTCTCCTGGCCTGTCTCATTGCCACAGCCCTTGTTGTTCTGCTCTTCTATTTTGTCCACTTGGGCAAGCCCGCGGCCGGCACCACCATCGTCATTCATGCCGACGGCAAGTCCAGTCATGTCACCTGCATTCCTGGTGCTGCCCCATCTCCGGGCCCATCCTCCCTGCCTGTATCTCAGAGCGCTCTGCCTCCTACCCCGGGGACCAACCACAGCTCCTCTACCCCGGGGCTCCCAACTCCTATGGAGACGACTATGAGCTCAACGTTGGTCCACGAAGTTGAAATTGAAGATGAAGAATATTTGGGGGGTGTCTTCAGCCCTCCTCAAGCCAGACCCACCCACTGATCCTGAATGAAGCATGTCCAAGGTATTCTCCCCTCCAGCCGAGAGGTTCCAAAGCATTTAGCTTTATGAGACTTGCCCTCTTGCTCAGTCATTTGCTGTGTTCCATATGAGAATGATACCAGTGTTCTCAGTCAAGGACCCTCAAATCTTCAAATGATTGGAAAAGAAAAATTTCAACTGAGCTCAGTTGATTCATCCTGGCTAGGGCCCAGAGTCTCTTTTCATCCTGTAAAACCCATCTTAATTTCATTAATGAGGATTTCAACTGCTGGAGAAGCTGCCTGCCTCCTGTATGTTGGCTCTCAAGCCACTATTTACCTTCAGTTATTGATTATTTCCCAATCTCATACACTTGACTCTTTTCGGTATTTATATTCCAATAGGGAGATAAGGAAGTGTTCAATTAATGTGGTTAACGAACATAAATTATTAGGGAACTATTCATCATTACAGAAGTTTTCCTACTATTGGGGGGAAAGGAGGGCTGATCAATGAGGTTAGAAATGATAAAGATAGGTTTCAGAGGAGGGCTGAAAGTTAAACAAAGGTGGAAGTTTAAGGGGAGATCATTAAAACAGAAAATGAGAGGGCTAAGGGGATTTGATGGATTTAAAATCCAAAACATACTTAGAAACACTTCAAATGTAACAAATAGTGTCTTTTCTCTATACTTTTTTCTGATAGTGTCAATATTATTTTCTGTACTTGATATTTTGCTTAAAGTATTATAACCTGCTGCTTATAAAATTTGAACTTTTATATTGTCTTATACTTTGTAACTTTGAGGGCACATGGTTTATAATTTGGTGTGAAATACAAGACCCTTGTTCAATGTTACTTGTATTTTGAGTGTTTAACACTCACTAGAAACATAAACACTTTATTTTGGAGACTTTGGGGTTAAAAATCAACCTGCCCATTCCATCCTCAACCTCCAAACTCCACAAAAGAGGAAGACTGGTGAGAGAAGGCAGCTCCTGTTCAAAGACTCAGACCCTACGGGAGGCAGTAGACCCAGGATGTCTTTGGCACAGCATCGGAGGTTCTAAATAGGTTCCAAAAGCATTAAAAGATTTTATGTTATCCGCCATTCTAGGTTCATTTGCTGTAGCCAATAATAGAACATGTAAATTACACAAACCTTGGGGCTTTATTGAGTAATTAGGCCCTGCCCAAGAAAAATTAGAAATGTGGTCATTCTCTAGGTAATTGTTATTTTAGGGCAGCTAGCATTATTTCTCAGACACAGGGAAATGTAAAAATTTGAGTCTTTGAAAAGTTTTTCAGTTTACAAACATTATTTGATAAGAGAATTTAAGAATGATAAAAGGCATTATATAAATTTTAGAAATTTCACAAAGCTCTAGAGGAGATTAATGGGCAAAAAGGAGAAAGTGCGCATGCATTTCTCCCTTGTAGAGTTTTTTTTTAATTAGAGGACAATTGCTTTACAATGTTGTGCTGGTTTCTGCCGTAGGACAAGGTGAGTCAGCCACGAGTATTTATATATATGTGTGTGTACTAAGGTGCTTAGTCACGTCTGACTCTTTGCGAGCCCGTGCACTGTAGCCCACCAGGCTCCTCTGTCCATTCTCCAGGCAAGAATACTGGAGTGGGTCGCCCTGCCCTTCTCCGGAGGATCTTCCCAACCCGGGGACTGAACCTGGGTCTCCTGCGTTGCAAGCAGGTTCTTCACGATCTGAGCTTCAGGGGGGTCCTATTTATACTGATCCCGTCCCTCTTTAGCCTCCGTCCCACCCACTCCTCCAGGCGGTCACAGAGCACCGAGCGGAGCGCCCCAGGGCACACAGCAGCTTCCCACTAGCTCTCCGCTTTACACGCGGCGGTGTATCTATGTCACCGCTACTCTCTGCATTCACCCCACCCTCCCCTTCTTCCACCGTGTCCACAAGTCCATCCCCTATGTCCGCATCTCTATTCCTGCCCTGTAAATAGCTTCAGCAGTACCATTCCCGCCCCCCCCCCCGCCCCGATTCCATATATATGTGTTAATGTATGATATTTGTTTTTCTCTTTCTGACTTAACTTCAGTCTGTATAACAGGCTCTTGGCTCATCCACCTCAGTTTAACTGACTCACATTCATTCCTTTTAGTGGCTGCTAGTAGAGTTTTAAATCAATTCATTTCTAGTGTGTTTTTGATTTATATGCTTGTGAAGAAGAAAGATCAAATTCCCTAGTTTCAAATGTACTTCCTTATATGATTTAAATTTTGCTTTGCAATATAAAAGAAAAAAAACCTTTTAATAGAAAGATCTTAGAATGTACCATTAATAAAAAATTTAAATGAAAATTTCATATCCTAGAAGCCATTTGAAATAGCTAGATGTGATTAAAAAAAAGCTGTTCTTTTCTTCCTTTGCTGTTTAAGATTATATAGGATGCACTATGGTAAAACGGGGAGGATAACTTCATTGTGTTTAAGGAATATGCTCCTAGCAATGAATTTCCTATGTTAAATATTGGAGGATATTGTAATAAGGGTTATCTGAGATCATCAGATTTCTGTGCTTTATAAAACGGGGTTGTGAATGAGCTCTCAGACTCATGTATTGCTTTAGACTTCTACAGTTTAATAAAATCTCTTTTTAGATTAATTTTTATTGGGGGATAGCTGCTTTGCAATGTTGTGTTAGTTTCTGCTGCACAGAAAAGTGAGTCAGTTGCACACACATCCCCGCCTTCTTGGATTTCCTCCCCACTTATGTTACTAGGGAGCGCCGAGGAGAGTCAGTCTACCAGGGATCAGTACCCAGCTGTCGTGTCCAACTCTTTGCAACTCCATGGACTGTAGCCTGCCGGGTGGGTTGCCAGTTCCTTCTCCAGGGGATCTTTCCGACTCAGGGATCGAATCCACGTGTCCGCATCTCCTGCATTGGCAGGAGGATTCTTTACCACTGAGCCACCAGGAAAGCCCTGAGTGGGGTCTCCTGTGTGAAACAGCAGATTTTCATTAGTTATCTGTTTTAGGCCTAGCAGTGAATATTTGTCAATCCCAATCTCTCAGTTTATTCCCTGCTTTCCCCTTGTTAACAGTAAATTTGTTATCTAATCTTTGTCTCTCTGTCTGTTTTGCCAGTAAGTTCCTCTGTACCACTTTTCAGGATTCCACCTATAAGCCATATTAGTAAAATCTTAAAGTATTAAGCAGCATTGTGGAAAATGTCTTCACCATTTAAGACACATTACTCAGATTAAAATTTTTCAAAGTACTATGAAAATACTGAAGTGTGCTTATTCAATAAGAATGTAATCATCCATTATAATGATTTATTCAGTAAGTATTAAAACCATATATTTCTAATATTTATTATTTCAAAAATTTATTCACTGTATTGAATGACAATAATATATTTTAAAATAGTCAGGAAATTCTCTACTTAAAACATCTTCTACTAGAAATTTTCAGGTCCATTATTTATTCATAAATGCGAAGTAATCCTTGTGGGATTAAAATGTTAAGTTTTCAAATGCACTTCACCAAATAAACCTGCGATTAAATTTCTTTGGATGCTTTACTAAGAAAATGCCCTATTGGGCATTTTGTTTCCAAAATAAGTCCATTTACTTATACTGAAAATCCACTTTAATAGGTAAAATCAACTTTACGCCATAATGATGTTCACAATTATTTTAGGAAAAGCTTTCAGAAGTTACACCGTGTTAGTCATTCACTTTGATACTGTGCAATTTCAAAAGCTTTTGAACTTCAGAACCACCTCTACTTTGAAACAAATTATTATTTGTGAACTTTCATTTGCTTAGTCTTTAAGTTCTTTAATAATCTCCTAAGCATCTCATAATTGCCATTAGAGTGATAGACATCTAATACCGGTGTTATGATCAAGTCAAACATGTTTCTACTTTGTCATATCTTTTGTTAACTTTTACTATGGCATCCAGAGGGCCTTTTCCAAGTTCTGTAGGAATCTCTCTTTGTCATCCAAGGTGGTCCTTACCTTCAACGACAATTTCATCAGACCTGGTTCATTTCTAAGAGGGAAGTCCTCAGCTCGAAAGGATTCCTTTTGCTAGGAAAGGAAGAGCAGAGTGATTAACCAGTGTCCCTAGCCTTTGGGCACTGTACAAAGTTCCCACTTCAATGTCATCCGACCTAGACGGGCAAAACTAAGAAATGAAGAAATAACCAGTAATAAGAAAGAAAAGCAGGGGCCATGCATCAAGAACCCTTGTGGCTCCCAGAGACGTGATGGAACTGGAAGGATCTATGGTAAGTGAAATAAGCCAGAGGCAATTATTACATGATCTCACTTATTGAGGAATATATAAAGAGCTGAAATCACAGAGTAGAAAGGTGGTTACCAGGGGCAGGCGAGTAGGAGGGAGTTGGGAAAATAGAGAGGAGCTGGTCAAAGAGTACAAACTTCTAGTTTGAAGATGCTAAATTCTGGGGCTTAGTGATTATGGTTAGTATTACTGTATTATATACTTGAAATTTACTGAGAGACATCTTAAGTGGTAATTATGTGACTTGAGAGATGTGTTAGCTAAGCTATACTGGTAATCATTTTGTAATATATAAATGTATCAAATCAACATGTATATCTTAAATGTATACAATGTTATATACCTCAAAAAGTAGGGTGAAAGAAAGAAAGAAAGAAAATAATTGTTCACAACCACTAATGTCATCTTTTCCAGAAGTAGAGTGGATGTGTTTGCTCTGAAGTACCTGTAGTTTGAGTTTAAAAAATACTGTAAATACAGATACTTCTGCATCAGTTGTATGTTTCTATACTTGCCACTGTCCTAAATGGAAGATATGGGCTTATGTTACAGATAGAACAAGAAGCCCCAAATTATTGTTTACTATTTACTACACAAAGGACTCTTGTATCAGTTGATAAAAAATTCAACTGTAAGTCACAGATGTTCCTAAATAATAATGCAGTTGCAGAAAAATAATATATAAAAGCTTCTCTCTCATATACACCAGAAGACTAAAGGTAGCTTTTGAAAAAGTAATTTTTTGGTCACAAGAGACCTGGACTCCTGTATCTCACTGTTCCACATCCTTGACATCTGGCTTCTATTTCACAGTTTAAAATGGCTGCTTAAGCTCCAGTCATTACGTCAACATTCTAGTCAACAGAAAAAAAGAGGGATGAAGGGCTTAAGCCCTCCCTCTAAGAATACTTCTCAGAATTTGCATACAATAATTTTTATTATGTCCCATTGTCAGAAATTAGTCATGCAGCCACATACAGCTGTCAGAAAGAGGAGAGATGCAATGATTATTCTGGGTGTTTGTGTGACTAGGTAAAACTGATGGTTCTATTTATAAGGAAAACAAAGAGAATAGATTTTAGGGCCCAACCCAGAGTCTCTGTCCCAGAACTAAAGCCAAACATTGTTAGATGAAGAGATGAACATTTCACTCCAAATTCCTAATCCCTTTAGGAGCCCCACGTACTCTTTCATACTCTTATTTAATTGCAAAATTCTAACACTGTCTAATAACTGTGAGTCAGATGTGGGCAATTACAGTGTCAGAGTGAGCTGCCCCAGCTGCCAGCCGCTCTGGCGGAGGAGTCAAGTCTCCAGGAGTTCGGTGGAAACAGGAGAGCACCAAGAGCCCGTCCTGGGAGGAGGGAGGTCACGCGTGATGCTTTGGTGTATCTTCTCAGAGCCCAGGCCAGGGTCGGACAGAGAACCTACAGAGCAAGCTTTGATGAATTAAATCACTGACTGCATCCCAGAGACACCGCGCAGAAAGGGTCTGTGGAGATTATCCAGTGCAAACTCCTCACTTTCGAGAGAAAGGACCGGAAGTTTGAGTAAAGCTTGGCGGGTGCTGGGTGTGTGCAGGTATCCTGTCGAGGACTTTAACTGTGTTATCTCGCAGGGCGGCGTATTAGTGTCAAAGCTGAGGTTGGCTGAACGAAGATCTGGGGTTCCTCGCTAACGTGAAACTTTTCACTTTACATTTTCTCACTTCCATCTTGATTGGCTTCCTGCATGTACTAATGTGTTGAATTCCCATTTTATTAATAGTGCCTCATTTTTATGTACTTTTATTTCCAGTTGGAAGAGAGAAAAGAATGATGCCACTTTGTTCTTTGTATTTTCTGCGTCATATCTGCACTTTTACTTTTCATTTTCCCCAAGAACCAGGTTTTCTTCTTTCCAGGTCACAAAGGGGTTTATGTTTCTCTATAATGTAGTATTAGAGTAGTTAAAATGTAGAAAGTCTAAAACTAGGCAACCAGGACTTGAAACCTAGTTCTCTCACTTACTATGTGACCTTTGGCAAGTTACCTACCCCTCTGTGTCAGTTTTCTCATCTAAAATGTGGAGACAAAAAAGACCATTTACTGTGGAAGTCTATTGTAAAGAGTGAATGGGTTAAAAATTGTAAAACATCCTGGCAATGTTTGATAGACGTTATCTGAGAATAATGGTGACTTCTTAACTCAAAGATGGTATTCGCTTGCCACCTAGCATGTTTTTGGCCTTCTATCCTCCTTTAGCAAATAATTTATTAAAAAACTTGCAATGAGTATTGACACTTAACTAAGAAAAATGTTACAGGATCGTTGAAGCTTCTGACTAAGTATGATGACTCAAAGCTCAAAGCTAAAAAAAAAATAAACCTCAAAAAAACTAAAAAAACCTTAAAAAAAAACAAAAAACCTCAAAGCTCAAAGGTAGTAGAGATTAAGAGTTGAGTGAAATAAAAATTACAGTGCATGGAGAAAAACCCTGCAACAATTGGAGGTGAAGGTCAGGTGGGAAATAAAAGGATTCACCTTCACTCCTGCTAAAGCAACAGGGTGAATGTGCTGTCAGCTGACTAAGAAAATTACACTTCTCTGTAAAGTGAAAAATAGTTTTAAAAACAAAGTTAGCTATTTTTTATTTTTAATGGGAACCAGTGAGGGCCATCTTAGTTCAGAAAATTAAGATTTAATATTTAGAAACTCTTTTAGTGAATGAAATTCATGTTTGTATATTTTGGTTTATATAGTACTTTGTCTTCTCATAGATTGTTTCCCCCAAGGACATCCTAGTAATGTACATACATTTTAACCTATTGCTGTTGACAAAGAGGCTAGATTATGCTGGTCTCTGGGGGTGATTCAGGGCAGGCAGTTAAATTCAGATGCTTCTATAAGTCTCTCTCATAGCTCTCAGGGAAAGAGTTCTTACCAGGCTAGAATTTCTCATGAGAGGCTGACTTCCAATAAATTGAGAAGATTCTTCCAAAGGTTGAAAATTGGTAAATGACAGAGCAAGGCTTTCATCCTGTCTTTGAGGGTCCATGTGCAGAATGTGAGAGGTAAAACTTGGACTGGGGCATTTCATTTTCTACTTTGCTCTAGTTGGCAAAGCCCCAAACAATAGCCAGCAGATACTGGAACACAACTATAGTCCATTTTGTGGCCATATTGACTTTCCCCAGGAAATTTTGATAAATGCCTCTGGTTAGGAACCATTACTTCAAGCCTAGGTATGTATGAGAATGGGCTTCCCAGGTGTCTCTGTGGTAAAGAATCCACCTGCAATGCAGGAGACATGGGTTTGATCCCTGGTCAGAGAAGATCCCCTGGAAAAGGAAATGGCAACTCACTTCAGTATTCTGGCTTGGGAAATCCCATGGTCAGAGGAGCCTGGCGAATCTACAGTCCAGGGGGTTGCAACCAGTCGGACATGACTGAGTGACTAATTAACAACAACAAATGTATGAGACTAGCTCTGGTGGAATAGCTGAAAATCGCTTAGACTTAAAGGGGTCTGTGGCTTCCCTGGTGGCTCAGTGGTAAAGAGCCTGCCTGCGGCGCAGGAGACACGAATTCAATCCCTGAGTCGGGAAGATGCCCTGGAGAAGCAAATGGCAGCCCACTTCAGTATTTTTACCTGGAGAATCCCATGGACAGAGGAGCCTGGTGGGCTACAGTCCATGGGGTCACAGAGTCGGAAATGACTAAGCAACTAAACAGCAACAAAAGGGGTCTGTACTTGACATCACTACTCGTCACCATCTTCAAGAAAGCTTGTTTTGCTGCCCAGGGGAATATGAAGTGCCAGTCTATTTCACCAGAACTTTCCTTCTCTGGGACACCAGGCACTATACTTTTTCCAAGACCTAGATTTTTACAACACTGATGACAATTTTCATTTGGTTGGCCATATGTTTATCACATTAAGGACAAAGAACATTAAAAAATTATCTCCATTCCCAAGGAATTTTAGTCTGGGGTGAAAAATGGAAGTACCCAGTATCTGTAGGATCAAAGTGGTAAAGCTCAGGGCTCTACGGATTTGCAGACAATCTCTTCTGAGGAAATTAGTGAAGACTTCATGGAAGAGGCAGCGCTTAAGTTGAGACATGAAAAATGTTTAGGACTTGGAGTTATTGAAAAAAGTCTATTTGATTTCTAATCTAAATGAGGTGTTCATTGTGAAAAACCAAATTGGAGAGTTTAAAGAAGAAGGTGAGAACAGAGGGGAAAAAAAATCACCTGTTTTCTCAGCACCAGAAGCAACTGCTTCCCCTCCTTTCTTTTCTGCATTTTATCAATAAAATACTTGAAACCATATAAAACCATATGACATTTTCATCATATTTATCAAGATTTTTTTAAAAAGTTCAGTCTTTAGCTCAGTAGTTTTACTTATATAATCAATAAAGGTTATAATTAGGAATGCAGATAAAGACTCATGAACAAAGGTATTCTCCATAGCATTTAAAATATATTTATGTATATAAAGTGTATATATATATATAAATATATATTTATATATAAATATATTAAAATATATAAATATATAAAAATATATTTATAATATGATATAATTTTATATATATCATAGAATTATATATAATATATAAAATTATATATCTATATAAATGTATATTTATATATTTATTTTTATATTTATATATAATTATATATCATATATAATATATTAAAATATTAATATAATAAAACATTAATTAAAATATATAAATATAAATATATTTGTATATTATATATAATTATATATAATATATATAATTATATATAATATATATTTTAATATAAAATTATATATAATACAATATAATTTTAATATAATTATAATATAATACAATATACTATATATATATATGTATATATATATATACACTTGGCTGCACTGGATCTTAGTTGCAGCTCTAGGAGCCTTTGTGGCAGCATGTGGGATCTAGCTCCCTGACCAGGGATTGAACCTGAGCCCCCTTCATTGGGAGCACAGAGTCTTAGCCCCTAGACCTCCAGGGAGGTCCCTTCATAGCATTTTTATAAATAGGAAAAGGTACGAAAACAATCTAAGAACTCCCACAAGAGGAGATGATTAAGAATGACCAACGGGATATTTTTCTGAGGTGGTGGGACTCTCCTTGGACAGGACATGTTGATAATAAGCCCCCTGAAACTGGAAAGTACAGGAGGTGAGGATGGGGGTGTACAGTAGTGTAATATACAATGAGCTATGAGGGCATGTAAAGCACAATGGTGCCTCTGCTGTTTCCGGGACTCACAGATTGACACCGTAATTTGGGCTTTAAGAAGCATGCGTGTAAGCCATTTTGCTCTCTTCTGCCATTTATGGGACCATCTGCCTGTAAAAGGTTGCCTGTCACCAGGACAGGAAAGAAAACAAAAGAGACGTGAGTTGAGCAATCCAAGTGCTGACTAAGGTGCCCGAGGGCCTGCATGCCCGGCTGAGCAGAGGAAACCCACACCCTTCCCAGGGCTTCTGAATCCCTCCAACACCGCAGTCTCTCTCCAGCATGGCTCCCACCCTCTCTTAGCAACAGCTGCCACGCTGGTCTTCCTTTGATACTTCGCACTCTCTAAGATCTTTCCTACCTCAAGGCATCCGTCTATGCTTGATGGCCCTCCTGTCTGGAGTGCTCTTTTCCTACTCAAGAGGTTCAGTTCAGTTCAGTTGCTCAGTCGTGTCTGACTCTTTGCCACCCCATGAACCACAGCAGGCCAGGCCTTCCTGTCAACTCAAGTGGTTACTTGCTACTTATTCTTCAAAAAGGTGTTTCCTGACCCTAAAATCCAAGTCCTATCCCTTGTTGTTGTTAAGTCACCAAGTCATGTCCAACTCTTTGAGACCCCATGGCCTGCAGCACACCAGGCAGCTCTGTCCCTCAACCTTCTTCTGAGTTTGCCCAAACTCATGTCCATTGAGTCGGTGATGCCATCCGATCATCTCATCCTCTGTCACCCTCTTCTTCACCCCTATCTCTTAGTCATATTCTTTCATGATGCCCTGATTTTTAATCTTTGCAGCGGTTAGTGCAGAGCAGTAATTTGATCTTTGCAGCGTGTGTTGTTTAAAGTTTATGTTCTGCCTAGACTGTCAGCTTCACGATGGTTACTTGTTCTCAGGGCCTAGCAGAGACTCTGGACCCTAGGGAGCTCTCGGGTGTTTGTGCCAAGGAAGAAGGAACAGGGAACAATAGGCAGCATTTAATGGAGGTTCACAAGGTGCTCTATTTTAAGAAGCTTCAGATGTGTAAGGTTCTCACATAACAACATAGGAAGTGAGGATTATTATTCTTCTCATCTTACAGATGACGATGCTGTGCAATAGATAATTTAAGCAACACATGTAGTATCTTCTGGCCAGATATGTGGAAAAGCAATGATTCCAACTGGAGCAACCCAGCTCCAGGGACAAGGCTCCTTTTTTTTTTTCTTTTATTTTTTAAAATATTCAGTTATTAAGTTGGCCAAAAAAATTCATTCGAGTTTTTTCATAAGGTCTTATGAAAAACTTGAACAAACTTTTTGGGCAACCCAATATTACTGACTATAAAATTATAAGATATTGAAAGTAAATACTGGGGTAATTGACAAGCACATGGTGAAGGGGTCCCACTCACCTAGTGAATTAACAGGTCCGTCACCTGACAAATCTTTCTATTCTTTCTTTTTTGATGTGAACTTTTAAGGTCTACTCCCGTGGCAAATTTCAATGATGCAATACAGTGTTATCAAATATAGGCACCATGTTTTACATTAGCTCTTTATGTCTTCTTCATCTGACAGCTAAAAATTTGCATTGTTTTACCAACCTGCCCCTATCTCTCCCATCCCTCAGCCCTGGCAAGCACTTTTCTACTCTGTTTCTATGGGTTTGACTTTTATTTCTTTCTTTCTCTCTCTGTAAGATTTCACATGTAAATGACAGCATCCAATGCAGTGTTTGTCTTTTTCTGTCTGGATCGTTTCTTTTAGCATAATACCCTCGAGATCCATCCATGTTGTGGCAAATGGCAGGATTTTCTTCTTTGTCATGCTGAATAATATTCCACGGTATGTATACAATATTTTCTTTATCTATTCTACATCATGACTTTCCTCATTCCAGGCTCAACTCAGAATTTTCACTCCGAATTGTTTGTGAAGAGTAACTCTACTAGTTTCCTGTTGCCACTGTAAAAGCTGCTACAAACTTGGCAGTTTAAGACAGCATGAGTTTATTCTCTGAAGTCCAAAATGAGTGTCACAGGGCTAAAATGAAGGTGTTGGCAGGGCTGGTTCCTTCTGGAAGGTCTAGGGGCGCACCCATGCCTTGCCTTTTCCAGCCTCTAAAGGTCTCCAGCACAGGGCTGTGTCGTTCCATTTTAGTTTCTGGAGTCATATCACCTCCTTCCCAGCTCCTACCTCCCTTTTACAAGGACCCTTATGTTTACACCAGTCCACCAGATAATCTAGCACATTCTCCTCATCCCAAAATTCTTATCTTAATCCTGTCTACAAAGTCCTTTTTTTTGCCATGTAAGGTTACATGCTTGCAGGCTCTGGGAATTAAGACAGGCTTTGGGGAGCCCGTAGTTCAGCCTCTCAGGGCACCAAAGAGCACTTTGTGTATGTAATTCAGTCTGAGCAAGCCTTTGTTTCTGACTCTCAAAGGAGGCCACTAAAGTTGCAGATGAGAGGAACTTCCCCGGCCGTCCAGTGGTTAAAAAGCCAGGCTTCCAATGCAGAGGGCACCTGATCCCAGGTTGGGGAGCTAGAATCCTGCATGCTGCACTGCAGAACCAAAAAAAAAAAGAAAAAAACTATAATTGAAGGTGGGAGAAATCCTTTCTCCATGTCCCTCTTGGACGTTTTGGCGTTTGTGCTATAGCTAAGAAGTTTCCTCCATTCCGGCTGACACATGCACAGACAGGTCCTAGAGTCAGCAAAGCCCTGAAGCCACCCACCCGGGAGATTTTCATGCGACTGTGTGTGTTTCAGTCCTGTCCCAGCGGCCTCCTGGCTTGGGCTCATCTGCCCTCACTGCCCCCCCTGAAACTGGGCCAGACAGCCACGGTCTCCTGGAGGAGCCCCGAGTCACGGTGGCCTCTTCAGGTACCACCTCCAAATGCGGGCAAGGCTCTTTCCCACTGGCTCGGATACAAACGCGCAGAGAATTTTCTCAGCCCGATATTCACTCCTAGAGCAGGAGAGAAAGGAGAAAAGACGAGAAGAAGCAGAAAAAGGCACCAGGCACTGCTAAGACTCATCCCTCCAGAGACCTGACTCTGTGGCCACTCTGCTCTTCACTACAGGATGGAAGGAAATGGGAGACCCGAGAGGGCTATTTCTTTATCTGTTTAATGGGCGCATCAGGTTCCAGAAACTTGGGGTTCATTCCAAATATGCAAAATTTGCATGACACAGGTATTATAATAACAATAAGTTGTTAGTGACATCAACTATAAATCTAAATACATTGACAAAATGACAAATGTCTGTCCTATAATTCCAGTTAAAAAGGAAGGGGGACAACCATGGAGTGGTGGGCTGGGAAGGGTCTAGCCACCTCCAGGGAATTCTGGGGGCTCCCACTAGGCCCCCAGGGAAGGGTCTGCAGAAAGACGAGGGCCCCAGGGCTAACCAGGGTCACCATCCTGTCCCCTCAGGGCCTGCATCATTAGCAGTTCCTCAGTGGGCATGCCTCAAGGGCTTATATTCATCCAGTCGCCTTGGGAAGTGGGCTGAAGGTGAGCGCTCTGATTCCTAGCTCTGGTAAATTGGCATTAAGGTTCATAAGAAAATCCTTTTCATCTCTGTAATTTTCACTGGGTAAAGAAAAACACCATGTGTCATGTACACACTGCTATATTTAAAATGGATAACCAACAAAGACCTATTGTACAGCACATAGAACTCTGCTCAGTGTTATGTGGCAGCCAGGATGGGAGCGGGGTTTGGGGGAGAATGAACACATGTATATGTACGGCTGAGTCCCTTTGCTGTCTGCCTGAAACTGTCACAACATTAACTGGCTACACACCAATACAAAATAAAAGTTCAAAGTCTGGGCGGGTGGGGGGAGAAGGGAACAGGGATAAGAAGTCTTTGCAAACTGATGAAAGTAAAACTTTTTTGAAAAAAAACATGGAAGGGTCCAGTGGTTTTATGAATTTTGTGATTGTGTCTTTTTAAAAGATGATAGAAAATGTTTCTTGATATTCACCAGGAATTAATATCAGGAAATTTGGAATTAATGTCACCAAATAAATAGTCCACAGCTTGGCCTCACTACTGGAACTATGAGTTTTCTATGGACAACTTTCTTTTCTCTTGGAGGATGCCTATCCAAGAAAAAAAGGAAACTGTGGAAGTTGTGTGCCTTCTTTATAGGCACCAGCTTTCAGCCTGTGTGAACACATGTCAGACTACTATAGTCACTTCAGAGCTAGTAATTCATCCAAAATCTACAAGTTCCCTTTAGTGAAATCATAATGGTATTCATTTGCAAAAAGCACTTGAAGAAAAAGAATAAACTTTCTGAACAACACAGGTAGTCAAATCAAGGAATTGTAAATAGAATTGAGCTTTCCTAAACAATGCTAATAACCAATATCTAAGTTGTTAGTCACTCAGTCATGTCTGACTCTGTGATCCCATGGACTCTAGCCCGCCAGGGTCCTCTGTCCATGGAATTCTCTAGGCAAGAACACTGGAGTAGGTGGCCAGGCCAGGCCTTTCTGACCCAGATATTGAACCTAGGTCTTCTGCATTGCAGGCAGATTCTTTACCATCTGAGCCTCCAGGGAAACCCATTCAAGTTCAGTAATGGAATCTGCTTGCTGAACATTTATCATATATCTCACCGAGAAGATCTAGTCAAATTAGAATAAATTTGCCCAGATTCTGTGAGAAAAAAAAATTCCAACACTAAACCTTAAACTATAAAACCAAAAGTTAGAGAATTTGAAGTAAAGTACTTACTGGTTCTTCCTGGACATACCTTCTAACCTATTGCTAATGAACTCTGGTCAAGTGGAAGTCACTAGTTCATTTTCCCCTTTCTCCCTTTTTTCCCCCAACTATATTATATATTATCCATGATCACTGATTTCTTTTTAAAGCATAATTGTTTCACAAAGAAAAAGTTACTGTTAAAAAAAAACACCCCAAAACATAGATGTTGGCAAATAACACACACGTCTGCCTCAGAGTATAGGCAGGCCTACATAAATGATGGTTCTACATCCATGGATGTAACCAACCAGGAATTGGAAAAAAAAAAAGTATATATATATACATATACATATATATATATATATATATATATATATATTTATTTATTTATTTATAGCCACCCCCGTGTTCCCCAAGAGAGAGCAAACCCAGGGCACTGCAGCAAAAGTGCCAAGTTCTAACCACTGTTCCACCAGGGAATTAAAAAAATAGTTTGAGAAAAAACCCCAAAACTTACAGAAACAAAAACCTGAATTTGCTGCATACTGGCAGCTATTTATATAGCATTTACATTATATTTGTAACTATTTAACAGTAACTTATTTGCAGAGTACATGAGAAATGCCGGGCTGGATGAGGCACAAGCTGGAATGGAGATTGCCAGGAGAAATATCAATAACCTCAGATATGCAGATGACTCCACCCTTATGGCAGAAAGCGAAGAGAAACTAAAGAGTCTCTTGATAAAGGTGAAAGAGGAGAGTGAAAAAGCTGGCTTAAAACTCAGCAATCAAAAAACTAAGACCAAGGCATCTGGTCCCATCACTTTATGACAGATAGACACAGAAACAGTGGAAATAGTGAGAGACTATTTTCTTGGGCTCCAAAATCACTGCAGATGGTGACTGCAGCCATGAATTAAAAGACGCTTGCTCCTTGGAAGAAAAGCTATGACCAACCTAGACAGCATGTTAAAAAGCAGAGATATTACTTTGCCAATAAAGGTCCATCTAGTCAAAGCTATGATTTTTCCAGTAGTCATGTATGGATGTGAGAGTTGGACTATAAAGAAAGCTGAGCACAGAAGAATTGATGCTTTTGAACTGTGGTGTTGGAGAAGGCTCTTGAGAGCCCCTTGGACTGCAAGGAGATAAAAGCAGCCCATCCTAAAGGAGATCAGCCCTGACTATACAGTGGAAGGACTGATGCTAAAGCAGAAGCTCCAATATTTTGGCTATGTGGTGCGAAGCACTGACTCATTGGAAAAGACCCTGATGCTGGGTGGATTGAAGGCAGGAGGAGAACGGGACGACAGAGGATAAGACGGTTGGATGGCATCACCAACTCAGTGGACATGAGTCTGAGCAAGCTCCGGGAGTTGGTGATGGACAGGGAGGCCTAGATTGCTGCAGTCCCTGGGGTTGCAAAGAGTCGGACATGATTGAGCGACTGAACTGAATTGAACAGTAGTTGCCAGGTGGCACTAGTGGTAAAGAATCCACCTCCAATGCAGGAGACATAACAGACCTGGGTTCAATCCCTGGGTTGGGAAGATCCCCTGGAGGAGGGCATGGCAACCCATTCCAGTATTCTTGCCTTGAGAATCCTATGGACAGAGGAGACTGGTGGGCTATAGTCCGTAGGGTCTCAAAGAGTCAGACAGAACTGAAGTGACTTAGCATGCATGCATACATTTACATTGTATTACAGTATTTTCATTGTATTAGGTATGAGTAACCTAGAGATGATTTAAAGTATATGGGAGCATATTTGTAGGTTATAGAGAAACACAGCGCCGTTTTCTAGAAGCAACTTGAGCATCTCTGGTTTTTGGTGTCCCCTGGGGGTCCTGGAACCAATAACCCCCAACCCCAAGGTACCGAGGGATGACTGTAATCTCAATTTGTACGGAAGAAGTCACGTTAATCTCCTCCCCCACTTGAAGAGAGTTGATGAAGGGAGTTTTCAGATGCTTTCTTATGTTTTTTCATTATTAAGACCATTTTTCTCAGATTAAGAGGCTGGTACCAGAAAACCTAAAACTTGAGCCAGCCGGAAACCAAAGGGTGCAAAGCCGCGTCTGGCAGGGAAGCTGAGGAAGGCAGGAAGTGTCCGTTCTACCTGTGAGATGGGGTCTGGAAGACGGGATCGCCGACCCGGGTTCTGCCCAGGGGGGCTGCCCTGGGGGCTCTCAGCAGTCCCCAGGAGACGGGGCTCCCTTGGGGAACTCGCCTCTCCCACTCCGGCAGCCCGGCTTCCTCCACACCCGAGCTAACAGAGGCGGTCAGGGCTTCCGGGGAAGGAGAGGCCGCTCCTGCTGAATTCTCTGGTACTGCGATGTCCCAATCGCTTTCTCTAAGACCCGGAATTCCTCCAGATGTGACCCACCTGTTGAGCTGTATCTTCCTCTTTGGAGATGCTGGCTCAACAGCGGTCCTACCTCGGACTTGCAGGGAGACGTTTATGTATCTGAAGATCAAAGGGGCTGCTCCCTCTGCACCTACTGACTAGTTGGAATCATGGGCGGTCCCAACCTAAACCTCTGTTTCATGGAAATAGCAGTAATACACGTTACTCTGTAAAAGACACATCTCTAAATGCGATAAAGGAGCTGATGAGAGAGAAAGAGCTCTTCCCCTGAAGACGCGACTCTGCCGTGTTGGAGAGAAAGGGGAAACTGAACTGCACTAAACACTTCCGTCAGCTCCGAGAAGTTAGTGGGGCTTAACATAAGTAAATCCCAACGTCTGTTATGTGTAGAGCTTCTAGATTTTAATAGTATTTTTCTAACTTGAAAAGTAAAATTTGTTCAAAGCAAAAGACTATTTGACAAATAGGAAAAAACCCAAGCATTTATTCACCTTATTGCTGTACATACAAACAGCGGCCAGCTCTACACACATCATGCTGCATGGTTCTTTAGACGCTTCTTTTTTGTACATAGGTATCATTTTTCCCCCCAAATATAAAATAAAGTACGTACCTTATTGAGATCATTTCTTTTCTTAACAATGTCTCATAAGCTCTATCCATGCCAAAAACAGCATTATCCTACCACATGATATTCTTAAAGTTTTTTTGGTGTTAAAGTACATACTACCCCCATTTACAATGATGTTTTTCTGAAAAGAAAAGAAAAATTTTGTTTGTGTGTGATGGGGACAGTCTTATATTTTTCCACAATGGAAGAAATGTTATTAGTATCAAGCCATTTTCATTCATGTTAGGTGCCAGTTCTAAAAGAAGCATTTTAAAAAGATGAATTGTACCCTGGAAAAACAACTCTTTGAGGGAATTTTTTGATTCACCAGTAAATGCTTCCAAAAGCAACAGACAGGTATGAGCAGCACACCTTAGTGGGGGAGGGGAGACCTCCGCTGGACGCCTGTTGGAAAGAAAGCAACACCAGGTATGAGGTGCACAGAGGGTGTTTCTTTGTTTTTGTTTAATGCATCTTCATAAGGCAATGATGAATAAATAAAAATAACAGGGAAAACGCGTTAAGGTTTTAATGCTTATTGCTTTGCCTTTGTTAGCAACAGTTAGCATTATTTATTTTTTATATTTTTAGCATTATTTTAAATGAGATAGAATTTTTAAAAATTGTATATATACATACATATGCATTTTTTTTTCTCTAGCTGGCTAGGCCCTCTAAAATTTTTGAATATCATGCTTAGCTCTGATGCAAGAATACTTTGGGGGGAAATAAAAACAATTATGAGTCATCTAAGAATACGAAAGAAAAGCTTTCTCAGAGTCTATTCTTTGTATTGCTAGTGGCAATTTTTGTCAAAGTTTAAAATGCACACAGAGAAAAAACAATTCTACTTCCAGGAAAATACATCACTCATATACTGACCAACATACACAAAGATATCTATAAAGTCATGTTCATTAAGTAATGTTTGCAAAAAACAAAAACCTGGAAAAAACTTGGATTTCCATTCTGGGAAGTGATTAAATAAATTAATAAATGGCAATAGAAAGAAATATACTTGTTACAAAGAATGAGATGGATCTATAATATCATTATGTTCTGAATGTATTACAGTATTGGATAACTTCTGTAAAATGGTTTGTATGTATGTGCATATTTGTTTAGAAGTGCACAGAATACATATTCAGACTGAATGACCAATGAACAAGGGTTAAAATCCACATCCAGATAATGCTGAAGCCAAACCAAAGTCACAATTAAGAGAGGGAAGTCCTGGGGTAAAGGAAAGAGTTTGATATTTTATTAAACATAATAGTGATTAAATTCTTATTATTAAAATGTCAGTAAGAAAATGTGGAAGTGTATTGTTATAGTGAAGGCAAAATAAATTCTCATCATCGACACGAGTCATTCCTAGGGTTCTTTTACTGCACATTCATGATCCTAAGAAGATGTTGATTTTCAAATGGCACACTGCATAATGCCATTTAACTTTTGGACAACAGGGTATAATTCAGAATTAAAATGTTAATTAATCTATCCTCTAGATGAAACATTGTATCTGGGTTCTGTAACTAAAAGTGGCTGGCAATCTTTTTGATGAGATTTTTGCATAAATTTTAGGTATCATAGACTCAAATCTATCAGAAATTGTCTTAAAACATTTTTCATGAAGTCTGTTGATTTGATATTTGAAGAGTGAGGACAAAATAAGATTTCAGATTTCTCATTTTTCTCTAAAATTTTTGGATTACTTTGTTTTAAACTTTCTGATATCTGTTATTATGTTTTGACTGAAGATGATTCCTTAAGTTTGATGTTCATGATTTTAGAGATTTTTAAGCAGCAAAATTGATATATCCTTTTAATTATTTCCCCAAAAGATGTGAAGAAATCTCACACAGAACTTTTTCTTGGAAGACTTATATTCTAATTGGAAATAAATAGCTAAAAATTAAAAATGTATCTATAAAGAATATACATTATAGTAACCAAATAATGCATATCTTGCTGTACAAATAATATGTGGATTGTTATGCTACGTATGTTAGATATTCAATAAATATTGAATGATTAAAGAACTTAATTTACTTGGATAATAAACTAATAAATAAAAGATGATAGATTATAGGCATTCAAAACAGGAAAATCCTTAAAAATTGCTTAGATTTATTGCTAATCTTTTGTTTTAAGTTACTAAGGCTTTTCATAAAAAAAATTTCCTAAAAGTCATCTTATGATTTTTTTCAAATAATTTTATCATTTTGCATGATATATGAAGTTATTTTGAGAAAAAATATTTTATATTAGATCAGTGTATTGTTAAAGATTATATTATGAAGTTAATTTTAATAAAATATTTAATAATATTACAAAATTATTTTTCCACTTAGTCAACCATGCTTAATAATTAATTATGTTAGGAAAAACACATGATTTGTCAACAAATAGTTTTTAAACCACATTATATTGTATTTGGTTTAGAGACTATTTAAAGTATAGAGTTAAACTGAAATATATTGCGGTATAAAAAATAAAATGGAACCTCCTTGTTGTTCTAGCGTGCAGAGAAGAAGCTTCATTCATTCATTCATTTAACAAAGGTTAATACTTATGAATCGTACTGTGTAACAGAAGGGCTTCCCAGGTGGCTCAGGGGTAAACCCAACCGCCAATGCAGGAGATGTGGGTTCAATCCTTGGGTCAGGGAGATCTCCTGGAAAAGGAAATGGCAATCCACTCCAGTATTCTTGCTGGGAAAATTCTATGGACAGAGAAGCCGGCTGGGCTACAGCCCACGGGGTCGCAAAGAGTCGGATGCGACTGAACACACCCGCACTTGCGCGCGCGCGCACACACACACACACACATACACACACACGCGCGCGCGCGCGCACACACACACACCCTATATGACAGAGATTCTGGGAACAGGAAATGTAACACCTAAGACAACAATTGTCCTGTAGTTTCAACTATAAGCAGCAGATTACTGAGCCTGTCCACCCACAGCCATTCCCAGGAACTATTCTGCTCAGAGGGCAGTAGCGCCCTGTACCTGGGACTCCTATTTGAGCCACGGCATCATCCTACCACACTAAGTCCCTCTTCCAAAAGCTTCCCAGTGGGGTTTGCTCCTTGGGTGGTACTTAGACCACTGCCCTGAAACCCAGACTTGGTTTGCTAAGAAAAGAAGAGCCGAATTAATCAGACTGCCCGTATTGGAAACTTGAATAGTGCCGAAGAGAAGAAGGCAAAGGTGATCAGCAAGAAAGGCTGAGGTGTAGAGACGGCTGCAGACACCATAGGAGCAGCTGAAGGATCAAGCATTCTATGTAATCCAAATCTATGAGGGAGATGGAAAGGGTGTGTGTGTGTGTGTATTTGCACATGACAGCAGGAGTGGGGAGAAAATGAGGCCGATGACTGGTAACAGAAGTACAGAACACACGTGCTGAAAAGCAGCAGAAAGACCTTTACCACTTTACCACCGAGCCACCTGGGACGCCCATCTGTCACGCAGTCCAGTCCATAAAGGACTAAGGATGTTGTGCAGGCATTGTCCCTGGAAAAGTATAACATCTTATGTTATGGAGAAAATAATTCCCCTGAGCCTGTCTGTTTTGGATAGCCAGCGTGGGCATTGAGGGTTGGCAGCTCCGTTTTCTCTGCTAGGGGAAGCCAGACCTCCTTGGGGAAAACTATCTTGAATAGGAAAACAAATAGAAAATAAATTTCTGTGGCTTCAGCCACCCATTATGCAGCCCAGCAGATTAATTCAGGTGCTTACTAAACATTTTGGGGTCTTCAAATGCAGTGTAGACCAGCTCTCGCCAAGGGCTTGCACATACTGTCCCTCTGCCCAAACACGTTCCCTCCTGGCATGCCCCCATCCCTGTCCTACCCGTCTATCGTTCCTGCTCATCCTCCAGGACACGGATGACTTGTTACTTTCTCTAGGAGGTCTTACTTGACCCTCCAGGTTGGCAATTTCTTTATCCTTTGTGCTTCTCTAACACCCGGGATCTCCCTTCTTTTATAGAATTTTATCATTTGAAGTTTTTTCTGTCTACATTATCCTCCAGCCTGCTCTGCTGGGGCACTGTAGAAAACAGAAAATCATAAACAATATGCATTTGTCATATAGTTTGATTTTATTCAAGGATCTTGTCCACGATAATTATCTGACTTCACTATTAAATTTTACTTTGTTCTTTTCTTTAGCTCCACTAGTGTAGAAAAGGCTTGATTTTACTCGTTGGTCCTTATCATTCAGGCTTACCAGGTAGCTCAGTGATAAAGAATTCACCTACCAATGTAGGGGATGCAAGAGACACGGGTTTGATCCCTGGGTTGGAAAGATTCCCCTGGAGTAGGAAATGGCAACCCACTTCAGTATTCTTGCCTGGAAAATCCCACGGACAGTGGAGCTACAGCCCATGGGGTCACAAAAGAGTCAGACATGACCAAGCGCATGCACGCGCACACACACACACAAAGACATTTTATCTTGGCTTTTACCTGACAGGCCCATTGGTAACTAAACCTTTGGCTCCTACAGATCTATTTCTAAAAAGCAACACAAATTTAACTTTGTGTCCATTAGCAGGGACCATTTTTACCTGGTTTCCCCTTATTTTTTCGAGTACTTAGAAATTAGTATTGATGTAATAAATATTTGAGGACAAAATGAATGCGTCCAGCTGCACTGGTACAGTTTCTTAAGCAATGATGCAAGAGAAAAGTAACTATAATGTAAAGTAAATATTATTCAAAAACTTTAATTTTAATCATTCTAATTATAGGTTTTTCTTAGAGGGTTCAATTTTTTTTTTTTGGAAACTCTCTACTTCTTGCTTTCCAGATATTGTACTCTGTAATGGACAATGTAGCCTACTAAACTATGTTCATGGAGAATTGTATTTATGGTGATAAATATCCAAAGTTTTAAGCTTACCTTGTATCCATTATATTTATTTGAAATATCATGGTAACATCATTCACTCCAATAATATTGCGCTGTAAAATTCCACACTGTTGCATTTAACACTGTTATCACTCTTAATTCCTATCCCACCTGGCAAACTATGCTTACATTTCAAGCCCTGAATAGAATTTCAATTCCTTTTGGAAGTTTTCTCCTATTTTTTTTGTCTTCACTGGTAATTTTTTTTTTTTTTTTTTTTTACAATCTAGCTCATTGTACACTGCTATTAGTGATGTATATGTCATTTTCCTGCTGGTCTGTAAGCTCTTCTGGGGAGGGGGGTGTATTCTTGTTTATAAACCCAGACCTCCAACAAGCACTTGTTAGGTGAATGGAAAAGAGAATAAAATTTTTTCCTTATGCTGATCCAAAACCTTTGGGAAAAGACCACGAGGCTCCATTTTCTAGCATCCTTTGCAGCTGGGACAGACATGAGACTTGAGTCCCAGTGAGCAGAGATGATGGCCCACTTGGAGGCAGAGCCCCTGAGAACCAACCCTGTGCCCACTTTGGTGCTATTTTCTCTCTGGCTGGTTGGGTGGTCAGCCCCCAGGAGACCTGAGAAGTCACCTGAGGTGACGGCCCCCACCTCACTGACATAGAGCATCCTTGCTGTTTCATGACCTTGTACTGTGTTAGGCCAAACCAAGCTTCTATCTATTTTTCACTGTGGCCTAAAAAATCCTGACATACTGGTCAAAGAGGGAACTGACCTAGTCTAAATGATTTAGTCCTCTTTCCTAATTCAGGGCAAATTAGAGATGAATGTCTAGGGATCCATCCATCCATCCATTCAGCCAGTATCAACCAAGTCCTCACCATCCACCATGTTCTCTCCTGTGTGCTGAAGACAAAACAGTGAGTAAGGAAGGCACTGATCCTGGCCTCATGGATCATAAAACACAACGGAAAAGACAAGTAACAGACAAGCAAACACAAAACATTTTCAAGTTGTGATAAGTACTATAAAAGAATCAAACAACATGTGAAGATAGAAAATCAAAAGTAAGCACATGGAGAGTTTTACTTGGAAGGAGGCTCAGGACAGACCTCCCTGAGAAAGCAAAGCCAAGACCCAAAGGATGAGGAGCACCCACTACGTGAAGACTGGAGCTAATATCATTCCAGGCAGAGGGAGCTGCACGCAAAGGCTGAGCATGGGAAGCAACGTGGCAAGTTTGAAGCCCTAAAAAAGGCGAGCCTGGCACGTGGAATGGGAGATGCTGTTGAGTTGAGCAAAGCCAAACTTCTGAGCAATTTTCAGCTGGGTGCATGTGGTAACATTCTGGTTCTCTTGTTTATAAATATATTATTGGATTGAAGACAAGACACACGTGTCTTCCGTTTGCTTTACCCAATTATTTTGTCCTGTGTAGACAGAGGTCACCCAGGGGAAAAACACTTCCAAAGCCAAAGTGGTCCAATACGTTTGATTCTAATTTTTCTTAATTAAGGGCCATCTGGGTTACTAAATTAATTCTATAAAAGAAACAAGGAGTTCTATTCTATGAAAATATTTTTTACTTTGCTTTATGCATAGTTGAAGCATAAACTTTACTGATTAGGGTTAATCATTTGGAAATACGGATAAACACGTGGTCTCTTCCATGGATTAGAGCACTGCACAATACATCATTAACATTTATTGATAGAAAATTATCACTCCTTTTAATTACTGTTACTCTTATTTGATTACCCAAAGATAACATCATACATTAAAGTTATTGAGACTTTATCCTTCTCTTAAATGTGCCAATGACTTTCTACTTTACAGCATCCATTTCAATGATTTTAACAATTTTGTCCAACTTCAGGTTAGCCTCAGTGCTGCTGTGACAAATTGTCTTGCCAGTAGCAACATGTGTAATTATCTCCATAGACTGCTCACAGTTTTATGCACAACGTGTTGCCTAAAGGATTCTTCACTGAATGCCATGAGTCAAGGACACCTAACATAAAAGCCATGGGATCTCATTTCAATGGCTTTATGGAGACGGAAAAGACAATCATCCACCTTGGAAATAGACCTGGGGCTTTTTTTCTATTAATTATTCTTACCCATAGACAGGGACAGTGTGGAATCAAATTCAGCAGGTTACTGGACAAATTCAGGATCTACAGAGCCTCTGATTCAGCACCCTGATGGATTGCTATGTTGACTGCCTTAGGGTTAGTCCATGGTAGCTTGCCTTGAAAATGAAATCACCATATTATGTTTTAGGCTTCCATGGCTCAGACAGTAAAGAATCTGCCTGCAATGTGGGAGACCCAGGTTCCATCCCTGGGTTGGGAAGATCCCCTGGAGAAGGAAATGCAATCCACTCCAGTATTCTCGCCTAGAGAATCCTATGGACAGAGGAGACTGGCGGGCTACAGTCTATGGGGTTACAAAGAGTCAAAGACGACTGAGAGAGTAACATACACACATTGTCTTTAAATGTTCTTGGGTAAAATAACAATATTTGGATTATCTCTTTGTAAATGCATATTAAAATATGACAGTGAAGTGTCAGGATATCTACAGCTCATTTTCAAACGAAATCTGAAGATAGAGCAAATGTGATAAAATGACCATGGGGGAGTCTAGATCTTTTCAGGTTTTTTTTTTTTTTTTTTTGCAGACTTTTAGTTTTTTAAATAAAATATAATTTGGGGAAGGGATGAGAAGGAGATAGCCTTGATGCCAATGGAGAATCTAAAGATCCTTTAAGTATAGCATGTAGCATGGGAAGCAACTTGGCAAGTTTGAAGCCCCCCCAAAAAAAGGCCAGCCAGGCAAATGGAATGTGAGGTCACACTGAGTTGAGCACAGGTAAAGATAAAGAGAGCCGCTACCTTGGTTTCCCCAAATGGTTTCTCAGTAGTTTTGCTCTGTCAGTGGTTTGTTGTCTGGGTTTTAAAGCTACACAAACTCCATTAAACATCTCTCAGTTTTGTGACACCCCAGGAAAAGAGGCATCCTGGGTTTCATTCATTTTCAATACCATAGCATACTGAGAAATGCTTTCCTAAAGCAAATCAGGGTTTTGTTCCCTGCATTGTCAGGAAATCCAGGCTTCCACATCAAATGTAAGGGAGACCATATGACACGCTTTATGTGAAATACTTAACCCCATGCCAGGCACACAATTAGCCTGTGATAAACGACAGCTGCCCTGTCATCACCGTGTTTATTAGCTCCTACAAATCCTTTGTTAGAGACTGACTGAACTTCAAACCTACGTCAATCAATCAAATTAACAGATGTTTATTGATAGCAGAATATGACTAATAGCTAATTCTGTGAATAGCCAGTATTGCAATAACTCAGGGACATTTCACAATGGAGTAAACAATCAGATTTCACACACACACACATTCAGGGTAGCACTGAAGCCAGGGTTTAAAGCATGTTTACATTTTCCACAGGCAGCAAGCCTGTCTCCTTCTCATCCCTTCCCCAAACTGTATTTTATTTTGAAAAACTAAAAGCCTGCAAAAAAAAAAAAAAACCTGAAGAGAAAAACATCTGTTTATTCTTGACCTGGATTTCTCCATGGTCACTGTTTTATCACATTTGGTCTATCTTCAGACTTTGGCTGAACCACCTGAGAATAAGTTGGAGCTATCCTGACACTTCGCCCTCAGATTTCAACACGTATTTCCAAAGAGAGAATCACCATATTGTTACCTGTTGTTGTGTTAGTGGCTCAGTCACGTCCAACTCTTCGTGACCCCATGGACTGTAGCTCACTGGGCTCCTCAGTTCATGGGATTTTCCAGGCAGGAATACTGGAGTGGGTTGCAATTCCCTTTTCCAAGGGATCTATCTTTCTGACCCAGGGATCAAACTCAGGTCTCCTGCATTGCAGGCAGATGTTTTACTGTCAGAGTCAGCAGGAAAGTGAAGTGAAAGTGAAAGTCGCTCAGTCGTGTCCAACTCTTTGCGATCCCATGGACTTTACAGCCCACGGAATTCTCCAGGCCAGAATACTGGAGTGGGTTGCCATTTATTCCTCCAGGGGATCTTCCCAACCCAGGGGCTGAATCTGGGTCCCCTGCATTGCAGGCAGATATTTTACCGTCTGAGCCACCAGAAAAGCCCAATTGTTATTTTACCCAAGACTATTAAAAAGTACTGCCATAATATCATCTAGTATGCAATACATTTTCAGATTTCCCCCTTTCACAAACTGTTCTTTTTATAGCTTTTATTGTTTTATTTTATTTTTATGTATTTTTTAAAGCCAAGAAACAGTTAATGAACAAGCATTTGTTTGCTATCAGGACTGTACCTCCTGGGACTTCCCTGGTGGTCCAGTGGTTAAGACTCCGTTCTTCCAATGCAGGGGGCATTGGTTTGATCATTGGTCTGGGAAAATAGATCCCACATACGTGCAGGCGCACACACACACACACACACACACACACGATTGTACGTCTGGTTCCAGGTGATTCCCATGAAGGCAGAGGCTCTTGATATTATTTTCTACACATGGAATGATAGGCACTTCATCAACCCTGAAATCAGTCATTCTAGGTAGTTGACAAATCCTCACAATTGAATTCCCTTTTGAAAAGACTTCCTAGAAACATCAAGGAGAATATTAAAACAATTACTCATGTGGTTCACTTTTAAAAAATTTTCATGTTAATTTTCTGATAATTGGAGGGATAAGGTGGAAGGGGGGCAGCAAATGATTGCTTTCCCTTTAATTATCTGCCTAATTGTTTTCACTCCCTAAGACGCTTTGTCACTGATGGTGTGGACTTAGCATTACATTGGGAATACAGGTGGCCCAGAGGTAAATATTGTTTCTACATTCTGTGGTTCATTTGAGTTAGTTTGAAATGTAGAGACCTATTTCTTTTCTCAGAGTGCACTTTTGTTTGCAGCAGATAGATCCTATCTCCTTGGAAATAATTAGATGAAGTTATAATGCTCCGCAGCTGCTGAGTTATTAGCCAAATGCTCACCAAATGAGATCTCTCATTAGGGCTCATGAACAGGTAATCTCTTTTGATAGATGAACTTATAATTTTCATATCCATTTACACAAGTCACAGATATCTGCTTTTATATTGATTTCTAATGACTTGGCACATAGGATGCTATATTTGATTTCCCCTTTTAAAGGAGATAAAATCATCACTGACACGTGATTAAGCTCATTTTCAAAATGGCACAGGATCCGCTAGGAATTAGATCCTGTGAATGGTGATACTTTATGCATTGAGACTCACAAATTTTTTCTTAGTTTTAACTTCAATGGAAAGTCATGTCTTCTGATATCTTCACCATTATGCAAACTGATAATTATAATTCACATACAACTTGTCCACACGTCCTTATTTAACCAAAGCTGATGAGTAGAAGTTAACACTAAGTTACAAATGAAAACAGGTAAAAGTGTTCATTTTTTCCTGCCTCTGAGCCAGATTGCTTCAGGATCTAAACTGCTGCTTGATAGCAATTTAGTAACTTTCAGGTGGTGCAATCTTTTTCTGGATGAACTGAGAAAATTCCAATATCTTTCCTTATTGCAAGTAGAAAAAGCTTACCTCATTTACAGGAGGTAATAAATACACCTGTGGCAGCTTAATTTTTTGATCATGAAAGGATGGTGTTGAAACTGGAATCCTCTTGCACAGTCTTACTAGGAATGTAAAATAATGCAGATCCTCTGGAAAACAGTCTGGAAGTTCCTACAAAGATTAAACAAAGAGCTATCATTTGACCTGAAATCCCACATCTAGGTATTCAACCAAAAGAATTGAAAATATATGTCCATACATTGAAAGCAACACTATTCATAATCACCAAAAATGGAAACATATCAAATGTTCATCAACTGATGAATGGAAAAATAAAGTCTGAAATAGCCATATGATGGAATGTTATTTGACAGCAAAAGCTGTACTGAATTGAGCTCCATCATAGATGAACCTTGAAAATATTGTGCTAAGTGAAAGAAGCCACAAACGAAAAAAATCATTTTGTGATTCCATTTATATTAAATAGCCAGGGTAACCAATTCTATGAAGACTGAAAGTTGATTAATTGTTCCTCAGTGCTGGGAGTGTTGGGGGAGAAATGGGTAGTGACTGCTAATGAGCATAGGACTTCTTATTTGGGTGACTAACAACTGTTTTAAAATAGATTGTGGCGATGGTCACACAACTTTATGAATATACTAAAAGCCATTGAAGTGTACATCTTAAATAGATCAATTGAATGCTGTGTAAATTTTATAAAAAGTGTTTTATATAGAATTAATATGTGGTGATGGTTTAGCTGCTAAGTCATGTCCAACTCTTGCAACCCCATGGACTAAAGCCCACCAGACTCCTCCGTCCATGGGATTTCCCAGGCAAGAATACTACAGTGGGTGGCCATTCCCTTCTCTAGGGGATCTTCCCAACCCAGGGATTTAATCCAGGTCTCCTGCATTGCAGGCAGTCTCCCGTACTGCGGATAAATTCTTTACTGACTGAGCCACCAGGGAAGATCAGAATTAATATATATACAACATATTTATGTAATATATAATATATATTAAATTACATCAATATATAGCATGATATAATGTTTAGATCTATCTATCTATAGTGGTAGTTCTTTCTGGGGAAGGAAAAGGTGGTGGTTTTGTTAACATGCAGCCACAAGGACAATGCAAAGATTATTCAATGATTATTACTCCTTTTGGAAAAGTATCTTAGAAAGATTTCTATTCACCATATTTAATTCATTGGTATTTGAGGACAAAGCACAAATACCACAGTTCTATGTCTGTGTCTTTCATAATATGAATGAGACAGACAAGTCATAGTGTGTCAGGCTTAGGAAACATTTCCTCTTCAACAAAAATGAATAAGGTTGAAATCCCTCCTCTTGCAGTCTCTGAGTTCCAGAATATTTTACTTCTTGGTCTAGGAAGTTACACATTGTATGTTTTATGATAATTCATTAAATTGTACATTTACATTTTGTGCACTTTTCTGAATGTTTATTATTTTTAAAATTTATTACCTCATGGGCTGGGGCATTCAGGCACGACTTGAAACATATGCATTAAGGGTTTTTCCCCAGGTACAGGTTAGAGGGGTGGGGAAATGTTTAAGCTTTGGCTTTCCTTCTCCCCCCGGACAATAGGGCAGGTTTGGGGGACATGGGCATGAAGTCAAGCTGGAGTAACTGGCTCCCAAGTCCATTAGAAACTGGACAAGCTTACATGCCACGTCCATCGTCACCTGTGTGATGATGACTGTCTTCTTGGGACCCTTGGGAGGTCCTGAGTCCCATCAATCAACTGCTGCTATGACTGGTGTGGGGCCATTGCCTCCTCCAGGGGCCCATCTTCTTGCAGGGTGGGTGAGGCCTTTTGAGTGGAGGCTAGGACCTGTTTCTTGGGCATTCCTTTCTCCAGTTTTCAGGGGTCCCACAGTTAAAACAGGCTCCCTTTCCTGGCAGAGGTTTATAGAAAGTACTTTTGGGGTGACCAGGAGCTGGGTCTGGTGTTGTCACGATGCTCCCAAACGCCTGGTTTTGCCCTTCTCATTGTGCTCTTCTTTCCTTTCTGCCTTGGCCTGATATCTGTTGTTAAAAACACTGACAAAGCACGTCAATAAGAGAGCTGAGAGGAGCTTGGGGTTCCCTGGTAAGCTTTTGACATTTCCGATAACGTCAAGGGTTGACCGGCTAAAGAAGTGGGTGCAAATACAATGTGCCCCTTGAAAGTGTTTGGGTCCACATTCATATGTTTTCTGATAGTATTGACTAACCACACCTGAAATAGGACTTGATTTTCATCTTGGTCTTTAGTGATCTATTTAACCTTACCGCAGTTGACAGGTTTAATTATGTATCATTTATCCCTTCAATGAAGCAAAGGATTCTGTGATCCTTTCTAGTGAATCCAGGCTGGCCTGGCTGACAGTGCCAGTTAGAATCCCTTAGAGGCACTGCCATCATGCCCAGGAGTCCCAGGGGTACTGATGAGGTTGGGCAGCGTGTAATCCTTCAGCATGTTTGACCTGTGCCCAAATGTAGGTCTTCCCCTCAAGGGTGCAACAGTGAGAAAGTACAATATCTGGGTCCTTCCCAGTAAGGTCAGGGCTTTCCAGGTGGTGATATTGGTAAAGAGTCCACCTGCAATGCAAGCAACACAAGAGATGTGGGTTCAGTCCCTGGGTTGGGAAGATCCCCCGCAGAAGGAAATGGCAACCCACTCCAGTATCCTTGCCTGGAAAATCCCAAGGCTGGAGGAGCCTGGCGGGCTACAGTCCATAGGGTCACAAAGAGTGGGACATGACTGAGCATGCGCTCAGTTTGAAGCTGGAAGTAAGGCCGAATGGGGCCTTCTCTCATAGCTCAGGTGGTAAAGGATGCCTGCAGTGCGGGAAACCTGGGTTTGATCCCTGGGTCGGAAAGATCCCCTGGAGAAGGGAAAGGCTACCCACTCCAGGATTCGTACCTGAAGAATCCCACGAACAGAGGAGCTTGGTGGGCTACAGTCCATGGAGTTGCAAGAGTAGGACACGATTTAGCGACTAAACCACCACCACCACCAAGGTCATAGGAGACAGTCAGTCCCTGAAATCCTTCCGTGAATCTGCGAGGCATTTCCTCTGACAACCAGCCCCAGCGGGGGGCCACTGAATGAGGTTAGGCAGAGAAAGCAGTGTGGACTTTGGTAATTCCCTGAGGCTCCACCTGCTACTTCCTGAAAAGGGCAAAAATACTCTGGCTGCACTTCTGGCTCAGAAGAGTAAAGAGGCTTACAGGGTTGGGGGAAGAGGCTGAAGACGGTGAAAGACTGCTGGGGCTTGGGTCTTCTGTCCCCCCACCCCAGGGGTGCCTCTAGGGAGGACTTTGTGTAGACTGAATGGGTTCCAGCTGGCTAGGTTCCCTAATGCAGGACTTACAGAGCTCTGGGTACTCTCTTAGGGCCATAAAAGTCTAAACGTAAGAAACTTCGATTTTCCCTGCCTTTAGCAGAAGATGTCTAACTGGAGGATGGTATTATAGTTGAGGCTTCCGTTTTCTGGAAAGGCCTAAAGAAAATGAGCTTTTTGGGGTCTTAAAGAATCTAGAGAAAACTTGTCCCTGTGACTCAGAACACAGTCAAGGGGTGAGTCCTTGCGCTGGACAAGGTGTTGCCCACAGATCTTTCAGGGAGAGGATGCTCCCCTTAAGCAGGGGTCCTGGAGGGGTGGGGAATCCCTAAGACAGGACTGCTTCCCGGTGTCCCCATCCACTTAGTCCCGGCAACTCTGGCCATGATGGGAGTTAGCCACCTCCGCAAGCGGTGGTTCTGGTGGCCCCAGCGTCCCGGGGCCCATGTCCTATCCCGGCCTCCTGGGTACCCAGGATGAGTGACCTTCCTGACGGCTCCTCTATAGATTCTATGGCCAATCATTAATCCCTGTGGGCTGAGGTGTGTTCCAGGGGAACTGCACAAATCCTCATAGTTCTAGGACTTATTTAGGTCCCAGGTTTTTGTTTTTTTTCTTAAAGGGTGGTACATTTCTGAAAACAGGCACTGGCTATTAATGGAAATGTGAAAAAGCCTCTCTTTCCTCCTCCCTTTTGTGGGTGGTCCCCGCCCATCAGCCTGGTGCCGCCCTCCCCTGCCCACCCCTTCCCACCCTCGCTCTGTCCGGTGGGCGAGGGGCTGGGTGCAGCGGCTGAGGGTGGGGTGTTAGGCCGTGCCCTGCTCTGCACTTGCGGGGACTCAACACCTGGAGGCCCTGCAAAGACGCTCCTGGTCTCGTAACCCTGGGAGGCAAACCCCGGGAACACGGATCAAAGCCCGGCTTGTACCCAGGGGGCGTGGCCAGGTGCGCCCCCTGCCCCGACAGTGGGAGCTGGGGCGGGGGCTGCCGGGACCCGGATGTGCGCGGACCAGAGAGGGGCCTGGCGGACCGCTGGGTGGTGGGCAGAGGGCAGAGCCGACGTGGAAGGACGGCCTGGACTGGGTTCCACCACTGCGAGTCTCAACAACACCCGGGGTTACTCCCACGGACCACCGACGGGGTAGGGAGCGCCCAAACGGACGCAGCGGCGCTACTGCCGCGGGAGCGCACAGAAAGGCTGCTTTTTCTACTTCCACTCACTTGGACCTGATGGTTTTTAGTTAAATAGTGGATGAGGCAACCCCACAGGGCAACGCTCGGATGGTTGGGGTCCCTGGCTGCCTGCGGGAAGGGCGGGAGACTTTCCCTGATGAGCCCTTTGCAGATGTAACAAGGCTAAGTGGAAGACCCCGCGGTAAGGTTGGAAAACGCCTGGCCGATTTTCACCATTTCCAGCGGAGTTAGGAGATGAGTGGGAAGTAAAAAGTCAGATAGGGATACAGTGATGAGACAAGAGAGTAAGACGTAGGTAGACCAGTAAGAAACTTATAAGGGGGGACTTTCCTGGTGCTCCAGGGGTTGAGACTTGGCCTTCCAAGACAGGGGTTGCAGGTTCGGTCCCTGGTCGGGGAGTTAAGGTCCCCACATAATTCGCAGCTATAAAACCCAAACAAACAAAAAAACCCCACAGAAGCAATATTGTAATAAACTAAATAAAAACTTCAAAAATGGCCCACATCAAAGAAATCTTTAAAAAAAAAAAAAAAAGCCTGTAAGGGTAGTGGTGGAGAAGGAGTGAGAAGATGCTTTTAACTGTGAACTTGAGGGGTAGCACGCAGACTGCCTTGATGTGGGTGGACAGACCTATTCTCTCACTAGTAATTTCCGCGACGCATCCTCTCCAGGGAGATTTCTGGGGCGACCATGCTAGGGACTTTTACGGTTCCACCCAGTTTGTGGCAATAGGTCCAAAAATGCCACAGACAGTAAGAAAGCATAGAAGAGAAAGAGAAGCAGGAATTCAGTCAGTGCCGCTCAAGCGCGAAGGAGGTGAGAAGCTGAGGCTTAACCGAAGTCTCCTGGCTGCCTCCACCAGAGATGTTATCAGAGGGTAGGTTCCTGTCTCCTTGCAGAAAGAATTCAGAGATGACAGGGAGGGCAAGAAAGCAAAGAGAGGATTTATTTAGGTGATAGTACACTCTGAAGGGGGCTTTCTTGGTGGTTCAGCTGGTAAAGAATCCGCCTGCAGTGCGGGAGACCTGGGTTCGGTTCCTGGGTTGGGAAGATCCCCTGGAGAAAGGAAAGACTACCCACTCCAGTATTCTGCCCTGGAGAATTCCATGAACTGTATAGTCCATGGGGTCGCAAAAAATGAGACGCAACAGAGCGACTTTCACTTCACTTCATTTCACTTCACAATCTCAAAGGGAGAGTGGGCAGTCTCAGGTGAGTAGCTGCATTGAGTTTCTTTGGCAAAGGGGTAATATGGGGTGTAGAAATGAAGGGATGGAATATTCATTCGGGAGGGAGTGGTTTGGGGGGTCCTATTCTTTGATTTTCCTCCCAGCTCCACCTTCCCGAGGGGAGGAAGGCTTTTTGTCCTTATTTAGCCTTGATGGGAAGTGTCATGGGCTGGTGCATGATGGGAAATTCTCATTTGAAGGTTTCTTATATTGTAATGAGAGCATAAGGAGCAAAAGTTACATGTGAACACCAGAGATTCCTTCCTTTTCCCACCTTTCTCTGTTTGCCTCCAGGACACTTATCACCCCAGCTGTGTGGTTTCCTGTCAGCCTGGAGGTTCCTTCTTTTGTCTGCTCAAAGACCCCCACTGTTTACAAGATGGGTGGTTTCCTGCCATCTGGCCTGTGCCCCCTTTTCTCTGCTGGTATCTAGCTACCTGCCTGCTTTAGCAAATCCACAGCATTACATGTTTTCTAAACCTATCACAGGGTCAAATTTTAAGTTGGAGCAGAGAAGCAATGCAAAGGGAATTAAAAACAAACAATAGTTTAAGCACTTCTTTGTTTAGAAGCTGGGCTCTTTAAAAAAAAAAAAAGTTTTATATTGGACTGTAGTTGATTTGGAGGCTTTCCTGGTGGTTCAGATGGTAAAAAAATCTGCCTGCAATGCAGGAGACCTGGGTTCAAACCCTGGGTTGGCAAGATCCTCTGGATAAGAGAAGGGCTACCCACTCTGGTAGACTTGCCTGGAGAATTCCATGAACGGAGGAGCTTGGCCGGCTGTAGTCCATGGGGTCGCAGAGAGCAGGACATGATTGAACGACTAACACTGTAGTTGATTTACAGGGTCGTGTTAGTTTCAGGCGTACAACAAAGTGATTCAGTGAGCAGATACATAGATCTGTTCTTTTTCAAGTTATTTCCCGTTTAGGTGATTATAGAATATCAAGCAGTGTTCCCTGTGCTATACAGTATTAGGTCCATGTTGGATATCTACTTTAAATATAATAGTGCGTGTATGTCAATCCAAACTCCCAATGTATCCCTCCCCACCTCGGTAACCTTAAGTTTGTTTTCTATGTCCATGAGTCTGTTTCTGTTTTGTAAATGAGTTCATCTGTAAGTCAGACAGGAAAAGACAAGTAGTACACCATACCGATTATATGGGAAATCTAGAAAAATGATATAAATGAACTTGTTAATGAAGCTGAACTCTTAAAAGCTTACCTGTTCCTCCCTCCCTGTAATGAGAATAATTGTTTGACTTCACATCTGAGGCCCGGGATGCTCAGAGGGGGCTCATTAAGTGCCAGTCCAATAGGTGTTCGAGGCAAAAGGTGAGAACAAGCCTAGTTGTGACCAAATGAGCCTATTTTATTATTCCATAATTAGCTTCCTTCTCAAGCCTGAGACACTCAGTTCAGTTCAGATTAGTCGCTCAGTCGTGGCTGACTCTTTGCGACCCCATGAACCGCAGCACGCCAGGCCTCCCTTGTCCATCACCAACTCCCAGAGTTTACTCAAACTCATGTCCATCAAGTCCGTGATGCCATCCAACCATCTCATCATCTGTTGTCACCTTCTCCTCCTGCCCTCAATCCTTCCCAGCATCAGGGTCTTTTCCAGTGAGTCAGCTCTTCGCATCAGGTGGCCAAAGTATTGGAGTTTGAACTTCAACATCAGTCCTTCCAAGGAACACCCAGGACTGATCTCCTTTAGGATGGACTGGTTGGATCTCCTTGCAGTCCAAGGGACTCTCAAGAGTCTTCTCCAACACCACAGTTCAAAAGCACCAATTCTTTGGCGCTCAGTTTTCTTTATAGTCCAACTCTCACATCCATACATGACCACTGGAAAAACCGTAGCCTTGACTAGACGGACCTTTGTTGGCAAAGTAATGTCTCTGCTTTTCAATATGCTGTCTAAGGTTGGTCATAACTTTCCTTCCAAGGAGTAAGCGTCTTTTAATTTCATGGCTGCAATCACCATCTGCAGTGATTTTGGAGCCCAGAAAAATAAGGTCAGCCACTTTTTCTACTGTTTCCCCATCTATTTGAGACACTCAGAATCCTAGTCAAAATTCAACTTCGGATTTCTTGGTAGCGTTTTGTGATTTTATGTCTGAGTTTATTCACCCAAATGTTGTATCTTCTGGATGGCTTGTAATAACTATATTACATGGTGAAAGATTCAAGATCTAAGGTTGTTGATACTATAAAAATACAAACTGCTTAGTAATGTATAAAAGCAGTGTCAACTAAAAAATATAGTCACAAGCTGAAAGTAGAGAGTTATTTTATTTGGTGGGAATGTTTAGGACTCAGACCCCAGGAGACAACATCTCAGTAGCTCTGAGAAAACTGCTCCAAGGGGGCAGGAGGGCAAGTCAGGCTATGTACAAGTTTGCAGCAAAGGGAGCAGGCAGTCTGAACATCAAAGATCAGGTAGCAAGTTAAGGAATTTAGCATTCTATGTGTGGGAAGATGCAGGCCTCCTGGCTCACTGAATTTGTTCCTTTCATATGCACCTCAGCTGTCTGGGGCCAATCCTGTTTCCTTGCTGGCCTTGCTTCTTGCATTCCCCCAGCTCCTCAGCAGTCACCGTGGGGGATGGCAGCATCCACTGGATGGCAGTGTTGGGAGCTCTCATTCACGTTTAGAGGCCAGAAACCGCTGATGGCTGTGACATTTCTTGTTTATTTATACATCAGGAGATATTTTCATTTCATAGCAGATTCAACAAAATGACAACAAAGTAGTAAGATGTCTTCAAAACCATTTAGTGTTTGACTATGTGTTTTATGGTTTAATACATATCAGCCTCCAAGAAAGGGTGGATTATTTCAATAGAATGACAGATACCTCCAAATTTACAAATATCCTGGTCATTTTCTGAACTTGGAGCTTTCATCTGAAGTTCTGGCTTTCTAGAAATGTTTTTACAATATTTATAATTTTATGAACTTAGTTATAAGCTCAGTCCTTGGACAAAGATCGGTCTAAATGACAGGATGTCCTACAGAAGTGAAAACATTTTTATATGCACCTTAACCCACCAAACCCTTGATTGAGAGTAATTATAATTATCAGCTCAAATTATGTATAAATTATTCCCCTGGAATTCCTTTCCATTATTGTTTTGTGAACACTATTTCCTCATAAACGTTGAGAAAACCCAAGTCTTGGTTAGATATTTAGTGGAATTCAAATTAATGCAATTTAATCATAAGTTTACATTTTACCACTTTATGTTGAATTGTTAATATTTAGCTGCTGGCCCTGTGTATGTCAAATGACCGCGATAAGTAACTTTTCTTATGTATATAGCTCCCAATTATTCTTCAGCATCACCTTACATACAATTTAGATTCTTTGAGATTTGGTCTGTCTGTCTCACTCAAGTGTTCCTTCAGGCATTAGGATTCTTGGCTTATTTTCTTGACCTGACATGGCCTTGTGAGAAAAATTTTGGCAGTTGTTTAGTGCCATCTAGTGGATAATTTGTGAAGAAAAGCTCTAAAAATCTTGTTTAACAAAAAGGCTTGTTGCATTTTATTTATTTTTAATAATACCACTGGAAGTATATAATTTTAATTTCAAATTTTATAAATTAGGACATAATAAAGCCATCAAAATTTTAAATCGTTTACTATTGCATTAAATAACTAGTTTTTTGCTTAGCTAAGGAACATACTTCAGATTGCCCAAGTAGCTTACAATCACTCTCTTATTAAAAAAACATTAAAATTTTCACACCTAATTTAAAACTCTGCCACACATATTTTGCATTAATCAATATTTTAAAATTATACTATTCAGAAGAAGTGAGTTAATAGTGCTGCTAAGTATACAAGTGTTAATAACAAGAATGTAATTTCTTATAAAATTACTTACTTTGGAGAGCATATGATTTACTGAAAAATAAATATTTTAGGGAAATAACTTAGAATATTTTAGCATAACATTCATGATGTTAATTCTCTAAAATTTTGCTCTTCATTAGTTTCATAAACAAAATGCCAGTGTATATTCTGCCATTATGAAATAGAACATCTTTTAAAATAATCACTTTTGATAGCATAGCATAGAACTGTATACCAGTTGGTCAGCATCATCCACTGAATAGATGATGCTGTGTAGTGTTAAGTGGGTAGAAGACACACGTTGGTTGAGGACACTGATGCATGAGCATAGTTAAAAATATAGAAAGATGCAGACGCTAGAGCCCCTGGTATTGCAAATCTGAAGTTTTTTGTTTTTTCAACATCACAGCTTGCTAATAATGAGAGCTATGTGGCAACAAAATGAACTGCATTGCATTGTAAAATATGGGTCTTTGTTAAAGTAGTTGAGTTGATGCTTTTGAACTGTGGTGCTGGAAAAGATGCTTGAGAGTCCCTTGGACAGCAAGGAGATCCAGCCAGTCCATCCTAAAGGAAATCAGTCCTGAATATTCATTGGAAGGACTGATGCTAAAGCTGAAACTCCAATACTTTGCCACCTGATGTGAAGAACTGACTCAATAGAAAAGACCCTGATGCTGGGAAAGCTTGTAGGCAGGAGGAGAAGGGGAAGACAGAGGCTGAGATGGTTAGATGGCATCACTCACTTGATGGACATGAGTTTGAGTAAGCTCTGGGAGCTGGTGATTGACAGGGGAGCCTGGCGTGCTGCAGTCCATAGGATCTCAAAGAGTCAGACATGACTGAGTGAATGAACTGAACTGAACTGAAACAATAGTTGGATGTTGATAGTGGTAATGATGATGCAATCACAGTGAGAATACTGGCATCATAACCTGCAAAGAAACTGCCATTGGATGGTTATTGATTTTCGTGAATTGCATCAATTGATCCTCTCCACAGATAAGTAAATTGATAGTAATAGTTCTTCCATATTACAGACTAGAGGAAAAGGGTACAGTATGGTTAAGTAACCTGTTAGAAATCATACAGCTAGAATTGTGTTGAAAGGATCGGGCCCCAGGTCTGCTCACACCTAGAACTCACACTCTCAATCGTGCTCTGTTGCTAATTTCAGCAGTTATAAATGAGTTTCAGTTTCACTTATTTATTTCATTTCACTCAGCTATAAGTGAATTTCTTGTTTTATGTGTGTGATTGAATCAGAAGGTTCTAGATTACCTTTTATATTCTACAATTCTGTCTCCGTGAAAGGATTTTTCGTAAAAGGCAAATATTTTGACCTTGTATTCTTTTAATCTCTAAAAATTCAATGGAAAATTCCATTTGTGAATTAGGATTTGCATAAAATTTGAATATTATACATATACTTGACACTGTCATCATTTGGGTTTCCGGGAAACTAAACTCCTTTCTTAATCCCAGAGACCCCCTTTGCATAAGTCTAGGCTTCATCACTCAAACAGAAACTGGCAAATGATGAAGACTTGGTCAATTAGATACTCTCACCCAGGACTCTGAATCATGGAAAATGATAAAAGGAAGAAGAGATGAGTACCACTCGCAGTGATGGTGATGCCTGGAGATAGTAGTCAGAGAAGACAGCCTGTGCAGAGCGGTCCTGCTAAAAGTTGATGTCCTTTCTGCTCCTCGTGTGCATGTGTGGTAAGCCACTTCAGTCCCTGTCTAACTCTTTGCTAACCTATGGACTACAGCCCACCAGGCTCCTCTATCCGTGGAATTCTCCAGGCAAGAATCCTGGAGCGGGTTGCCGTGCCCTCCTCCAGGGGATCTTCCCGACATGGTGATCGAACCGGCATCTCTTAAGTCTACCTGCATTGGCAGGCGGGTTCTTTACCACTGGTGCCACCTGGAAAGCCCTTTCTGCTCCCTGCCCCTCTTCTATTTTGCCAGCCTGGTTGAGCAGCCTCTTATCAATTCTGTGAACTTTAAAATGCTTCCAGTAAATCCTATTATCAGCTAGTTCTATTGCCTGCAGCTGCAAATGGTAACTGACTCCTCACTTCTAATGTTCACACAGTGACCCCTGTGGCTACTGATGTTTGCCAACATCAGAGAGCTTATTTGGGACTATCTCTAATGAATTATGTTTAAAAATATAAGTGTAACTAATTACGACTTTCTAGTGGCATACAAAGAACTTTCATGAGAAATTTTCTGACCTGACATCACTATCGTTCTTCTATATATCTCAGGATAAATATTATAATTTTCCTTCACTTACAGAATGATTATTACTGTTTTCAGTCTACTGAAGAGTGTGAGACTAAAATTATACAAGTGAAAGACTAAGATATCCTTTTTTCTCCCTGTGATATTAGACTGTGGATTTAGGAGAATGCAAGAATTTCCGCTGGGCTTCCCTGGGGGCTGAAACAGTAAAGAATCTGCGTGCAGTGTGGGAGACTTGGGTTCGATCTCCAGTCGGGAAGATGCCCTGGAGAAAGGAATGGCAACCCACTCTAGTATTCTTGCCTGGAGAATCCCATGGACAGAGGAGTCTAGTGGGCTACAATCCACAGGGTCACAAACAGTTGGACACAACTGAGTGACTAATGCTTTTTTTTTTCCCCCAAGAACTTTCCATTACTGCATTTTAGGATTTTATGGATGTGAGAGATAGTATAATATGATGCTGCTGTGGTATAGACTGTGAGCTCTGGAGCCACAATCAAGCCTAGATGTGAATGAATCTCTGCTCTAATTACAGTATGTAATCTTAGGCCAGTTACTTAACTTCTCTGTGCCTCCATTTCCCCAATTTAAAAATGGCAGTAATCACAGAGATTATTTTAATAATCTTACATCTAAGAAATTTAAGGAGTCAAAACTCTCATAATTTTTCATCAACACTTGGGATAAAGAAAAATATATATACACTTAATATATAAAACTAATGCATAGAAATAATTACTTATTTCTGTTAAGGAAGAAACAAGCTTCAAAAGTTACCTCTAAAGCTTTGCAGTAGCCTCTGTTTTCATTAATTAATAGACTGAAAATATATGAGTGTCAAACCAGGATTTAACATTAGTTTGGTATTCTTAACTAAAGACCTTATTTGAACTTCTCCAGTTTCTCTGCTAATGTCCTTTTTTTCTGTTTCAAGCTGAATAAGGTATATTTGGAAACCCTCTGTACAGTTTTTGCAAGTTTCCTATAAGTCTAAAATTAGTTCAGAATAAAGTCACTTTAAGTACGGAAAAGAAGCAAAAGATTAAAAGTTTAGAGGAGTAAAAATTGTGTTTTATTTTTCCCTCTAAACAAATATGCTGAATAAAAGTGATGACTTGGAACAACATTATGTCAAAAGATATTTTTGCACATAAATTGTAAAAATTTATTTTTAATTGAAGAATGATTGCTTTATAATTTATTGTGCTGGTTTCTGCCAAACATCAGCATGAATCAGCCATTTGTGTGAATAACCTCCCTCCCAGCTCCCTTCCTATCCCTCCCCTCTAGATATAAACATATGAAAAGATGCTCAATATCACTCATTATAGAGAAATGCAAATCAAAATGACCATGAGATATCACTGCACGCAGTTCAGAATGGCCATCACCAGAGAGTCTACAAGCAATAAGTGCTGGAGAGGGTGTGGAGAAAAGGGAGCCCTCTTGCACTGTTGGTGGGAATGTGAATGATACAGCCAATATGGAGATCCCTTAAAAAACTAAGAATAAAATCATATGACCCAGCAATCCCATTACACCTAAAATTTTAAGAGAGAAACTCTGAAGCTAGTCTTCCCATAACACTAAAGGGTTTATCGTAGACTTGGCAATATAGTAGTAGCAGAATGGTGACAGGTAAAATGATCAAGATCATGTTAGACTGACTACAACGAAATTTTAAGACAAGCTTCTGCTGCCTGCCTTTTCCAGCCAGTCCTTTACTTTCTGTCTAAATTCTTCTCACTATTTAATTGGCCTCTTCTACCTCTAGATCCCTTCCCTTTTGCAACACATTTTTTGGTTGATCTTCTAGGATACAGCTCTCTTGTACCATACCCCACTCTGAAATCGTCATTGTCTTTGAATTTCTTATTTTGTGGCCCATGGATGGATCACCTGAAAGGGTGTTAGGAATGCTGATTCATGGATGGAACCTCAGACCTGCAGAATCAGAATCCCTGGACACTGGTCTCAGAAATCCGCTTTCCAGAAATCATCCTAGGTCTAACCTGCAAGACCCCAAGGATATATCATTTGAATAAACAAGTTTGACACCTAAGACCTCTTACCACTTGCTGTGTATTCTCTCTCCCAGTGGGCCTGTCTATCTAGCTAAGAAGCTGGTCTTGTAAAAAAAAAAAATTCTTTTTTGCATATTATTGAGCATAGCTTATGCTCAGTTAAATTATTTTGTTTAAATCACAAGTAGCTTTCTCACTAATTTCCTTCAGATTTTAACTGCAAAAACCGAGAAAGAAAGGCATGAAGCCCGATAGAGATGTGACATGTTTCCTGTCTATTCAGTTGTAAAATGGGGATAAAGATAGCATGTAGTCTTTAGAACAGCTGTGAAAATTAAGTGAGAATTAAACCTCTAGTGCAGAATAATCTCAATAAATATTGCTTTTTATTATCATTATCTCTGTGATTAATCTACAAGCTTTTTTTTTTTTTTAAAGAGCAAAGCTTGTGTTTTATTCAGTAGTGTGGTGGTGCTGATTTAGTCGCTAAGTTGTGTCTGACTCTTGTGACCTCATGGACTATATAGCCCGCCAGGCTAGTCTAGTAACGTGTGACGTCATAGGAACTCAGTTCTTGAGTGGATAAGAGAATGATGAGGCCTTCAGATGATGAAAACATGAAAAGAAGGTAGAAAGAGAAGAACTGCAAGAATTTGCCTCTTACCTCATCAGGTTAAGAGGTCTTAGGTGTCAAACTTGTTTATTCAAACTATATATCCTGGGGGTGTTGCAGGTTAGACCTAGGATGATTTTCAGAAAGCAGATTCCTGAGACCAGTGTCCAGGGATTCTGATCTGCAGGTCTGAGGTTCCATCTGAGAATCAGCACTCCTAATACCCATTTCAGGTGATTCATCCATGGCTATAATCTCAATGTGCTCTAGATAGCCTCATTAAATTTAACCAAAACAACACTGAAAGAGAGAGATAAATTTGTCCATTTCCTCTGAAGAGGAAACTCACTTAAAGGATTTCCGTAACTTGTCTAAAGTTACGTAGGTGGCAAGGGGTGAAGTTGGGCTTTGAGAAAACCCTGGTTCCATGATGCTCTCTGTTCAGTGTAGCCTTGGCGGCCATGTTTGTTGGCGTGTTTGGTGTTGGGAAGGGCTGTGTTGCTCTTCTCACCTTGGGCATCATCAGTCCACGGGATTCTGTGTCACTCAGAGTCTAACAGGGTCAGTCAGATTACTTAAAATCTAATTTGAAGGACTGCATGCTTAATCCAATCAATTGTGTGCTAATCGGCCATTAAAATGGCTCACAGCACAGACCCCAGAAGCCTTGGGGATTCATTGGTCACACAAACAAGACCATCTGAGAAAGTGAGAGGGAATAACATCTTTTATACTCTCTGTTTGTTCCTACATTTCACTGCCCTCTCCCCCTTTTTTAAGCCCTTGCTAATTTTCTCTTCAGACAAAGAAAATTATTTTTTTCTTCTTTTAGCTTTATTGAGGTATAATTGACAAGTAGAAGTTGTAAATACTTAAGGCCTACAATGTGTTGATTTAATACATATATATTGTGAAGTGATTATCACAGTCAAGCTAATTAATGTAGCCATCATTTCTAATGGTTATAATTTTTTTGTGTGTGTATGTGGGGAGAACCCTTAACACCTACTCTCAGGAAATTTCAGTATATAATTTCAGGGTATAATTCAGTATTATTAACTATAGTTGCTATACTGTATATCTGATCTTTGGTTAGCTCTTTTCATAGTCTTTAGATCTCAGACAGTACTTTATATTCATCTCCAGGATTCACTTCTGTATGAACTTAAGGAAAGAAGTAAGGTGAAACTTGCTGGGTAATTTCTGGGTACTTTCATAACTATGATGTAAAAAAATGCTGACTATGTTATGTCACCTTATTCATTAAAAATTAGAAAAGTAAATTTATATTTATGTAGAGATATTGTATGCATGCATGCTAAGTTGCTCCAGTCATGTCTGAGTGTGCAATCCTATGGAGTGTAGCCCAGTAGACTCCGCTGTCCGTGGGATTCTTCAGGGAAGAACACTGGAGTGGGCTGCTGTGCCCTCCTCCAGGCGATCTTCCTGACCCAGGGATTGGACCTGAGTCGTTATATCTCCTGCATTGGTAGGCAGGTTCTTTACCATTGGCATCACCTGCGATGCCCTAGAGATACTGTATATCCCATATCAAAACTCAGAAGCAGTCAAAATAAATACTGGTGAATAGCATTGCCTGAAAGTCCACAAATTTCTACACAGAAAAGATGCACTAAAACAAAGTCAATAACAAGCTGCAAAAAATGTTTTTAACATACAGAAAAAATTTATAAATATTCTTTACATATACTGAGCACTTACAAATTAATAAGATACTTACAAACACATGAAAAGAGAGATGAGCAAAGGCCATGAATATGAGTGTCATAGAAAAAAATGCAAGTAGTGAATATAAACAGAGACAGATGACCTCACTAATAATGAAACACATGGAAACTACAATAAAAGTGAAATATTTTTATCATTAGGTTTAGGCTATTAGCATATCTGAAAATTGGCATGTTTTTAGCAGAGCTACTTGAACCTGATGTAAGTATCCCCTTATGAGAAGAAACCTACGATTTTAAAAGAACACATTTAAATATATATGTATATAACATTAAAACATTTGAGGACTCTGCTGCTTTCCTTGCCCATTGGCCATGGAGACATGAGATCTTTTCCTGCCAGTGTTTCCTCCTTTTCCAGCTATTTTGAGAGACTTGTTCAATGAGTCTTATTGAGCATATGGTCAAAGCCCTCAGGGTGTTTGGAAGGAAAATTCAGATTTGAGGTATGCTGGATAGTCAAGAAGAAACATCTTTCTCTTTGGGTTCTTCCCGAAGGAGGTGAATAGATATTTTAAACCAGGGCATTTGAATCAGTGGAATGTGGTGCTTATGAGGGTGGTTCCAGTGACGGCTCTGTCACTTCCTAGCCGAGCTACTCTGGGCAACTGATGTGTTCCCTCTAAGCTTCAGTGTCTCGGTTTCTTCATATATTCTTTTATTCCAGGAATATATGCACCAGTGTAAGCGTCATATCTATTTCGCTGACTCCTGTCTAAGCAATGCTGGGAACGTAGTTCTCTAGGTACCACTGCTTGGTGACTCTGGAGGTCAGGAGGGAGAAGGGATCATGGCATTGTGAGGAGAGAAGACGGCTTGGAGGAGTTTGAGGAAAGTGTTCAGGAAGCTACAGATTATAAGAGAGGGACACCTGTAACAAAGCTCGGAGGGATAGGGAAAAACTCAACAGGAAAATCAAACCCTCTGATAACTGCTGTGGATCAGAGAACACTGTCCTCTCACAGGAGGAGCTGGGAAACAGCTAATATCTGGGTAAACAGAGAAACACAGTCAAAGGAATAAGGTAGATATATCTGTCTTGCAAGGGAAATAGACCCTAAACATAATTAGTTTAGGAAAAAAGTGCAGCAGACGTGACAGAGGGGTGCTGGGCTATGTTTTCACATGCACGCTTAAGTGTAGATATGCGTGTTTCTTTGTACATGTAAACATAAAATAATATCCAGCAGACTCTTGGCGGTGTTTGTTTTGTATGTGTGGAAAATGATGGGATAATAAGGGGTTTTGCACCACTTTCGTCATCAACAAAAACAACAGGAATCCTACTTCATGGTAACCGCTTATGGAATATGACGATTCTAAAACGGATTTTAATCACCCAAAGGAAATGTGCCTTTTGTTTTATGTGCCTCTTTACTTCTCTTTTGAAAATTGATATCAATATTATTCTGTTCTAATGGAGATATATTTTATATGAAATCTGCTAGACAGGTCATGTTTTTGTCTTTGGCTCTAGCAAACATTTCTGTTTTCCCACCCCCACAGGAAAGAGAGGGGGAAAGCTACAGGGATAAATTATGACTCTTTGTGTCAAACAGCCGGGTCTATCGTGATTTAAGATCCCTGAATTGACTTGCATGTTTCAAATTCATCCTGTAATTGAATCAAGATTCAATCAAATATTCTGCAGCTTAGCTTGTGCCCTCATTGTTCTTCACAATTGTATTTGGGATAAAATATTCTCTACAGGGAACCTAAAATAACCAGGCCTCCAGAGATGTCCATAAAGTGCACAAGTACATAACAACAGATGAAAATTCTGGAAAAGTAAAAGTAGGTTTACCAAATGTTAATGTATGATGTTGCACTCAGTCGCTTCAGTTGGGTCTGACTCTTTGCGACCCCATGGACTGTAGCCCACCAGGCTCCATTGTCCATGGGCTTCTCAGGCAAGAGTACTGAAGTGGGTTGCCATTCCCTTCTCCAGGGGATCTCCCCCTACCCAGGGATTGAACCTGTGTTTCTCATGTCTCCTGCTTTGGCGGGCAGGTTCTTTACCACCAGCGCTACTTGGAAAGCCCAGTGTATCACGAGGCAGAGACATCGGAGCCACCTTCCCTTTCTGTCCAAGTGGTCAGCCTTCTCCAAGGTGGGGCTTGATGCACTGGAAGATTTGCTCCTGGTCTTTTTCTCTTAAAAAAATAAATCTTAGGGTGTCTGCTTCTGATGTGATTCTAAGAAAATGTCCCTAACGAGTCCTTCGAACCTTCATCTGTTTTCATCCTTATTGCCTATGCACTTTGCAATAGAAAATGCCCCGTGAAAAGGCTAGAGTGGCATCTATTGATTCGTCCAGTTCTTCCAGTTCACACGGGTCATGTTTGTGAACTGCCCTGTGTGTGCCCACCCACCACTCCCCCCACACTGAATTTAACAGGGTTGGCTCTCTGCCATTCTGGCTGTCAGAAGCCCTGTAAAACCAGTAGAGTGCCTGTGATGGGAAGATTGGACCATGAGCACTTCAGTCCCTCAGGACTTCCAATTAATCGTCCCAGGTTATTGGGCAATATAATTGCATAGCTATATATGCAGTGCTTATAAGCAATGCTGATGAGTGCTGGTTAGTTATAATTCCTTATGACACAGAAAATAATCTTTGAAAAGCCAGTCCAGAAGGAAAAAAAACAACCAGTAGATGTCTCTCTGGTGCTTCAGTTCATTCATTTTCCTGTGTGGTTAGCCACAGATGTCTGTGGATTCAGAAACAGTGGTACGAGGGAAGATTTGCATCTCTTAGTTTGGACAGGTGGAAGGAGGGCCCTAAGTGCCCTAGAAACATACCCAAACCTAGCCATTAGCAGTTGCACTTCTGATCTCATCTTTTTAAAAAGGTGTGTTTTACTTACAAGATGAGCAGTTATGAAATGTTGCACATATTTTTGCAAAATGATCACAGTGGTGATTTGGGGAATGTGTATCCAAGTAGGGATTCCCAGGTGGCGCTAGTCATAAAGAACCCATCTGCCAATGCAGGAGACGTAAGAGATGAGGGTTCCATCTCTGGGTCGGGAAGATCCCCTGGAGAAGGAAATGGCAACCCCCTCCAGATTCTTGCCTGGGAACCCCTCAGACAGAGGAGCCTGGCGGTCCACAGGGTCACAGAGTCGGACAGGACTGGAGCAACTTAGCGCGCACAACCCGCACGAGTATCCGGGCGAAAGATGGTCGTCCTGAGAAAAAATATTTCGTTGCCTCCTCAACAGTTCCAGTCCCTGAATAGCAGAGAATGTGGCACTTTGAAAGGGAAAAGGAGGCCATGAAAGGAACCCGTTGACAGTCCTGAAGACAACGTGGAGGGGCTCCAGGGACCCTGGACTCCCCGCTTCCTGTCTGTTCCCCCTGAACATCGTTCTCCAGATTGTGTTCTGTGTTGGGCCCCTGAGGTGGGCAGGTGCCCTTTCTGCAGGGCTGGGAACCTGCCGCTGGGGAAAATCACGAGTCCCATCCAACGCTGTTTAGCACTTCAGGGACAAGAACTTAGAGATTTCATATAACTACAGCAATTGCCCTGAATCCATTTTGTAAATGGGATATTTGAAGAGCAATCACTGTGAAGTGGGACTTGCTTGCCCTCTAATAAGGAAAGCAAAACAAAAAGATGAGCAACTCACTTTAAACAATGGATATATTTCTGTAAAATATAGAATCTTAATTTTTCTCTTTGTGAGTTTACCATGGGGAGTGTATAAATTTATATAATTATATATGCATGTATAATTATATAAATTGTTATACATAAGTTTAGTAAAGGATTCCTTTGACAGTCCTTTTGTGAATTAAGTGAATAACAACCCTTAATATGTATTTTCTGTAAGTATGATTTTAAAATTACAATATTTATTGGGATGGTTATAGAGTCACATGCAGTTGTAAGATGTAATACAGGGAGATGCCATATTCATTTTGCCCAGTTTTCACCATTTTGTGAAACCACTTTGATGTCATGAGCAAGATGTTGATACAACCCACCAATCTCATTCAGTTCCTCTGTTTTACTTGTGCTCATATCTCTCTGTGTGTGTGTGTGTGTGTATGTGTGTGTTCAGTTCTGTAGTTTTACAGTGTTTTAGTTTGTGTGTCCACCACCAGGACCCAGATGCTGGACAGTTTCAAACCCACAGGATCCCTCCTGTCGCCCTTTTATAGTTATGTTCACCTCCCTGCAGCCGCTTCTTGACACCCCCTTCACCCAGGGTTACCAAACCTTGGCAATCCTTAATCTATCCTCCGTTTCTCCAGTTTTATTTCTCAAATGCTATATAAGCAGAATCAAACAGTATATAGCCTTTTGGGACTGGCATTTTTCACACAACATGAATCCCTGGAGATTCTTGGAAGTTTTCAGTAAAGCAATAGTTTGCTTCTCTTTATTTTTAAGTAGCTTTTCCAGGGATATGTGTATTCTCCTGTTAAAGAACTTTGGATCAGATTCTAGTATTTTGCTACTACAAGTAAAATGGCTCTGAAATACACATACAGATTTTTGTATGAACATTAGTTTTCATTTCTCTGAGATTCATGCTCAGGAGTAAAATGCTTATTTATATGGTATGTTTAACTTTTGTGCAACTTTCTAAACTGCTTTCAAGAGTGACTGGATCCCACCTACAAAATATGAGTGGTCTAGATTCTCCACATCCTTTTCAGCATTTAGTATTGCCAACTTTTAGCTATTCTGATAGGTGTATATGAATATCTCATTGTATTTTTAATTGCATTCCTCTAATAGCTAATGATGTTTGAGCATCTTTTCATGAGCGTGTTTGCTGTCTACAAAACCTCTTTGATGAAATATCTCTTTGTGACCTTTGTCCATTTTTTCATTGGATTGTTTGGGCTTTTTTACTGTGAGTTTTTAAAATATTTTATATTTCATACATACTGATCCTTTGTTGGGTATGTGGTTTGTAACAATTTTCTCCCAGTCTATAGCTTGTATTTCCATCCTTTCTGTTTTACTCAACACTTAAACCTTGCTCACCGTAGAAGCCTCAGCCTAATGTAATGGTGCCATCCTCCATAAAACCTTAAACACATTCACCTCTTCTTTAAAATCATGGCTGGATACAAATCTGGAGGTGTCACCAGAAATTTGGGGAACAGAGGCATGGCTAGAACTCTCAGGATGGACTTACAGCCTGAGAGTGTGTCCCATGAGAATACCCCAGAAGGCTCCCAGTGCAAAAGAGGACCTTAGAATCAAGCAGCAAGGATGGTTTTATAGACGCCGGCATCTTCCTTCATTAGCCACAGCAGGGCTTGCTCACTGCAATCATGAATAAGGAGGCAGTGTTGATGCAGGACTGAGAGCTGTGTACCCCACCTATTAGGCTTGTAGTGCCCTGATTTAGAAACTGTGACGTAGTGTTCAACTTGAATTTTATAACTAAAATATTCCAGGTTTTCTGGATCTCGGCTGGACTAGACCAGTCTACTATGGGTTCGCAGCTTCTTCCCTAATGACAAGGATTAAGTCCTTGAGTACAGGTGAGGCTCCATCCTCTTAAAAGAATTTTTTTCAGTCGGACACTCTCAAATTCCATGCCACAGATTTATTTCAGCTTTAAAAACGTAAAATAATAGCAAGAACATTCCTCTAACTTTTCAAAAAGTCAACAATTATGAATCCTCATGTTCCTACCACACAGCCTCAACAATGGTCAGATCATTTCCCCAAGGTTTTGACAATGACTTTGGCAAATTTCTGTCATGTCCTCCTGAGGTCTTTTTTCTTATCTTTCCTCCTCTATTTGGTCTATATTCTGCATTTTCCCATGAAGACCACACTTAGTTTGAACCCTGGACACGGTTCAAAGTCATTAGGTGCCTTAGTGTTTCTTATGCAATCTATGGTTAAATAGCCAAGACATTCCACAGTAATAGAATGTGCATTTGAGAAGTCTTGACTGGTGGATAGTGAGGCTCATGTCAACATTTAATAAGAAGAGAGGAAAATCATGAGAGAGGTCAAAAAAGAAGACTTCCTCGCCAAGAAATCAGATATAAATAAAAAATAAGACTCTCGGGTCTTGTGCACTGTAATAGTTTGTCAAACCCAAGATGAGAGCCACAGTTGAGAATGTTGGAAGGAATTAGATTCAAATTATGGCTGAGTAAAGACATGCAAAACAAATCATCCATCTGAGGAAAAGCACATAATACAGTAAACCTGCCTTCCAGGACTGGTTGCCTGGCAACCAAATAGGGATATATGGTCACTGGAAAAGTCTAAGCCAGGAAGGAAGCGGGTCAGTGACCGTGGAGGGGTGAGGGAGCTTCCACGGCAGCAGAGTAGCAATAGCATTTCTGAGGGAAATTAGCCAGCAGGAAGATGCCTGGAGATTTAAAGGGGAATAGGATCATAGATATTAATCAGAAGGGATCTATCTGCTGACACTTTTCACATTTCCAGGGAAGTTTTATAGTTTTGAGGAAAAGTAGGTTATGGGATTATTTGCGTAAAGAGATCCTTAGCACTCCCAGAGTACAAGTATGTTTGAAATTTTCTGAAGACAACTGAAGACCGAAAGGAACCAGTGAAGGATTTTTGGTTTCAATCTTAAACAAACCTTTCATTCCATGTTCAAAAGGCTGTAGGAAAGAAAATGGAAAGGAAAAGGACCATTTGATATTGAAAATAATTCTTCACAACTCCACACACTCACACATTCCTGTATAGACTAACACACATCCAGGATCACTTTTTGGAGAGTCCAACTTATAAATAATTGTTTCCATTTAGTTCATTCAGACTGTTAAATACCATAAATTGTGTAGCTGATAAACAACAGGAATTCCTCACAGTTCTGGAGGCAAAGAAGTCCAGGTTAATTAACACATCTATCACCTCACATATTTATCTTTTTTATTTTGGTGGGAACATTTCAGTTCTACTCTCTTAGCAGATTTCACTGATATGACAGGGAAGCTTTTGAATTTTGTCCCATGTGAATGTGCTAGTTATTTTAAAATAGGACAAAAAAGAAGTTCAAGGTCAAGATGCTGGCAAATCTGGGGAATGGTCAGGGCCCACTGCCTGGTTCCTAGACAGCTATCTTTCCCTATATCCTTATATATCAGAAGGGTGACGGAATTCTCTGTGGCCTCTTTTATAAGGGCATGAATTCCATTCATGTGGGTCTAAACCCTTCCCAAGGCCCCATCTTCAAATAACATCGTATTGGGGATCACATTTCAGCATATGAATTTTGGGGAGACACACATATTTATTCTATAGCATTTTCCTTCCTACTGTACTTATTGCAATGGAAGCCATACAAGGAATGATAAGGTAGTCTCCGCCCTCAAGAGAATTGTAACATAATTGGGAGAAGAAAGCTTAAATAGGTGAGAGTATTCAATAAATGAAGAAAGAAGAAAGAGATGAATAAACATTCATGAAGTGTTCTATGAACTACATAGTATTATGTTCTATGTATGTTAATGACTTCACATATTTTTTTATTGACATTGATGGATATTTAAGTTAATGTTTCTCAATTCCTTTTTTGTATGGACCCCTTTAAGTGTCTGATGAAAGCTATGAGCCCCCTACAAAATGAAATGAGAATATATACATATATAATATTTTCTCACAATATTCAGGAACTTTTTGGACTGCTGAATTTGATCCGTGGGATTCAAGTTAAGAAATTCTGTTATTAGACTTACGGAGCATTGCTTTCCATTGAAGAACAAAACCGACTCTTAAAAGTTTACATGCTCAAATGTCTCCACAAAGTCTTACAGTGAGTAAGTAACCCATTTGGGGATAAAGCACCATCTTCATTATATATAGGAAATATCTCTAGTCAAACCATAAAAGGAAAAATGAAGTATGAAACTGAGATAAAATTACATTAAACCTTACAGAAATGTATTAGAAACTTTGCAAGAGGGCTATAAGATATCTCTAGGAAGTTGTTACCATCTCTAGGACAGATTCCCTCTTTTTTCACTAGAGCTTTTCCCTATTAAATATTGATAAAATCTTTCTGGAAATTTTAATGAAAGTTCTTAAACTCAGTGTTTAGATTTTTTTCCCCATTCTCAAGCCAAAGAAATTCATTCACAGTAACTCTAGCAGATAAATAAATCAATTAATTAAAGAGCTTTCAAAGTAAAGATAAAGGGGGTATCTCATGGAATATGCGAAAAGGAAGCATGGACCGCCTGAAACAGAGAACAAAAGAGGTGGTGAGGGACCTGGGGTGTGATTCTCACCTCTCTCCTCCTTAGATTCACTGGCTCTCATGGGAGTCTGATGTGTGCTCAGATGTGTTCTGAGCGCATCTGGGATGATGACCAAATCTAGCGCCCAAGTCACCTTGTTCTTACTTCTAGCAGTTAGAAACACCTGACATATATCTTTCCTGATCTCTTGATTTCCAAATTTTACTTCAACATCCTGGTAGAGATCATTTTAGTTGTTGAGTTTGGGTCAGTTTTTACCTTTCATCTAATCAGCGATCGTTGGGTGGGGGGAAAGGCAGAGATCAGCCATTAACAACTTGTTAGGGATCCATCTTGGGGGTGCCTAGAATATGGGAGCAGTGACCCCAAAAGGTTTCTGTAAAGGGCCTAATGGTTATTTTAGGATTTGTGGGTCAGATGGTCTCTGTCATGGATACACAACCTCTTGTTGTAACCCCAAAGCAGCCCTACTTAATATATAAACAAATGAAAGCATCTCTGTTTGGATGAAAGTTTATGGGCACTAAAGTTGAACTTCCTATAATTGCACATATCACAATATATTACCCTCCTTTTGCATTTTACCCCTAGCTATTTAAAAATATAAAAATCATTCTTCATTTCCGAGGTATACAAAAACAGGTGGCAGGCCAGATTTGGCCAATGACTCATGGTTTGCAAACTCTTGGAGTGCTCTCTTCCACCTGGTGACTTGGAGACCCATGCTTTCTTCATCTTTTCATGTCCTGATCTTAGCATGCGACTTCCAAGGTTGCCACAGCAACGGGAAAGGAAGAATGGAGGGAGCACACAGACTCTTAACTGTCTGGACCGGAAGTGACCCACATCATAAATGTCTTCTCACAATCCGCTGACCAGTGCGAGTCACATAATCCTAGACTAATTACACGAGACGTTGAGAGATACAGGGCAGCAGACAGACAGCTGGTGAGTAGCAACAATCTATGCCACACTACTGAACCAAGTAGTGGCCAATAACTTGTCTTTATGACTATTAATCAAATATACTGCATTTCTGTTTATTTTTCATTGTACATCTGGATGCACATAACCTCAGAAAACTCCCCCCCAAGTAATATTACTATAAAACTAATGCGTATATATGTAGTATAGAAAACTTAATGAATGTATGAAATAGAATTCAATTCATTTTCATTTCTTATATTACTTGATAATATTTATGTCTATTGCTATTTCTGCCTTATTGAATGCCAAAAACTGTATTTTATGCTCATCTTATCATTAAAAAACCTCTGCAACTCACTGAAATGAATAGAAAACATTTTCCACTACTCAGTAGCAGATGCCACTCAAAATGCCTGTGCAAAAGTAATGTCCACTTTTGCAATGTTGTAGTGCCTACATTTTTCCTATTAGTTTACTTGGAACTTTACCTTCTTAATTGGTTACATCCAAATTCTTTAATAATCTGCCTGGTAGCTAAACTTCTCCACCAGTTGACCTCATCTCACTTATTACCCTGGCGTATAGCCTTCGGTTCACATAGCTCACCTCTTTAATATTCTTTTTTTTTTGGCCACGCAGCATGTGGAATCGTTCCCCGATAAGGGATCACAGCTACACACCTGCATCGGCAGTACAGAGTAGTAACCCCTGGACCACCAGGGAAGCCTCTATCATTCTTGGTTTGTTTCTTTAATGTTCTACTATGTGAAACTCTGCTTTCTACCACTGCCATCACTTTCTGCCTTCCTCAGCTTACATTTCATTCATATCACATTTTACATTTTCCTGTTCTCTGAAGTCTTACCAGATTAGCCTCACCTCATGGAAAGTGAAAGTGTTAGTGGCTCGATCATGTCTGACTCTTTGCAACCCTATGAATTGCAGCCCACCAGGCTCCTCTGTCCATGGGATTCTCCAGGCAAGAGTACTGGAGTGGGTTGCCATTCCCTTCTCCAAGGGACCTTCTCAACCCAGGAACTGAACCTGGGTTTCCTGCATTGCAGGCAGATTCTTTACTGTCTGAGCTGCCAGGGAGGCTGTTCCTGTTTTTGATTTCTTCACACCACTGAGGATCTGAATCATTCTATCAGTTGTTAATGATACAACAACATACATTTTAATGTAATTTCTTTAAGTCTTATTTCCACATTTAGATTTTAGTCTTCACAGCGACAGGGCTAGTCTGTTTCCAATTCAACACAAAATATCCTACATAAAATTCTCTTATTTTTTATACTAATCAATCAGACTAGAAGGGAAACATTAAAAATTTTTGAACTAAAAATATTATCAAATGTTATTTATACATATTGCTGAATTTGAAGGAATTTTTGGTGATGAGTCTGTTACTGAAAAGTGCTATGTGGAAGACAGATGGTTCGTGCAATAAGGGTGTATTCTAAAAGCATTTATAATCATTTAATCTAAAGCTGTATTCACCAGAATGAGCTCAAACGTGTACATGCATCATTTTATGGGGAATGTTCTGTAGCACTGCACGCAAATTAAAGATGTAGTAGACACAGAGTTTTGAAAATAGAGTTGAAATTGATTTGACACTTTTCTCCAAGAATTCTTTTCACCTTCTTAGGAAAGAAATTTGTGATCAAAATTATTCATTTTCGTAGATAAAGAAGACAGGAGTCACAGTGAGGCGTGTCCACGTGATAGCTTTCGTAAGACGAGAAATAGCCCCAAAGGGAAAGTAGAGATCAGAGTGCAAGGTGGGTGAGATAGTAGCTAAGCAACACACTACAGAATCAGGGCCTGTAAATGGTAATTACAACACCTGACATCCGGTAGTGCTTTTCCAGCTGAGAACTCAAAGTGTACCCGGGCTAATAGCTTGGTCCCAAACCAAGTCATCCACCCTCAATTTAGTCATCTGAGAAATGAAGACGGAGTCGTGGCCTACTAACAGTTATACAGATAGCTTCCACATAGAAGAGAGATGAAAGGAAATTAATTCAGGATGTGAGCAAGCCTGATGACTCAATATTAAAATGAAAGAAACAAGAAGAAATATCAGAGACATACCAGAAAAAGCTTCTGATTTTTCAGAATTCTCTCAAATTGCTTCAGACTCTCATTTCAATGACTTCTAATGATGTAATTTCAAAAACTGTTAGCTCTCAAACATCTTGATCCAATAGAAAGTAGTCTCAAGTTTCATCAAGGATCATACAGAGAATTGCTTTTAAAGGTTAAATTATTTTAGATTTAATTGAAATACAGACCTTCTAATAGTAGAACAGTTTATACTAGAAAAATAAAAGACATTTTAAATATAAAAATAAACACTTTTCATTAGCACATTTGTGCTATAGCCAAATTAAAAGAACTGATTTTAGAATAAGCCTAACTTAGAAATTAGGTTAAAGCTCTAGCATTGATTATTCCACACCTCAGTGTCCTTGCTAATTTTCTTAATTATAAACTGGGTTGAACATCATTGCACAAAATATTAATTTCTCTCCAGTATTGAATCACCGTGAGGGTGATGGGATGTGTCACTCATTCATTCAGCTCAGGTCTGTATTAATTTATTGGGGTTTGTGTCTGCCAAATTAGGGATTCCTTCATCCTCTGGCCAGAGAACACCCTGGTTCTTTTCACTGCAATGAAAAGGAAATCTCAGACAACAGGAGACGATCCTCAGAGAGTATCACCCTCCCCTATTCTTTTTTTAAAGTAGTTTTAGTTATGTACTCGTGTTCGGCTGTGCTGGGTCTTTGGTGCTGTGCAGGCTTGTCTCCGGGTGCGATGCGCAGGCTCCAGAGTGCGTGGGCCTTGGCAGTTGCTGCCCGCGGGCCCAGCGGTTGTGGCTCCCGGCCTCTAGGGTACAGGCTCAGGAGCTGTGCTGCAAGGGCCCAGTGCTCTGTGCCGTGTGGGACCTTCCCGGCCCAGGGATCGAACTTATAGCTCCTGCACTGGCAGACAGATTCCCTACTACCGGGCCACCAGGGAAGCACCCCGCTCCCTTGTTCTCTTCTGAGAGTAACGGCCAAACATCTTTAGTTCTTCCCTCATTGTTATCTGGCCTTTATCGGAAGGTGGGAAACTTCATGCATTTGGAGCATTTTGGGCTCCTGAACTGACAGATTTCTCATCGGTGGGATTCAGAAGACCAGGAGTTTGCCATTTCCCTACAACTAAAGCCCTAGCGGTTCAGATGACCTTTTTAACAATCCTAGCAACCCCTCTGATCTGGTGTGGCTGGTAACTCAAGAGCTGTGACCTCCACTCAGATGAAATTCCACTAGATCTGTTACTTTATTTTGATGAAAAGGGGCACATCTTCCCTCTAGAAATCTGATAGATACCTATGTTAAAGAAATACTTCTCTAGACTTTCTAATCATCAGAATATATTTCTGGAGATTGGAGGATGATATTCTTCCTCAGTGAAGATACGTAGATTTTTTTAAATTGCAGGTCTAAACTACTTTGCCTGGAAGATATTCATTGCTCAAATATTTCCTTAATGGAAAAGTCTTCCCTGATCATCCTTTATAAAATACTTCACATACCTGTACTATCATTTTTACTTGTGCCCTTACTCTGATTTTTTCCCTCGTGGTTCATACTCTCATCTGAACTCTGTGTGTGTGTGTGTGTGTGTGTGTGTATTTGTTAACTTGTTAATGCCAGAGTAGAAATAAACTTCATAAGAACAGAGACTTTGCTTATTTATCACCTAGATTAATGATTAGTAACAGTGGATTCTTAGCACACATTGTCTAAATAGATGAATACATGAATGGATGGAAGGCTGGATGGTGGACGGCAGTGTTTGGTAGTCTTCAAATGCACAACAGAACCAATGTATTCTGTAGAAGCCCTTACCCTTAGAGAAAGTGATTAGTGAAATATCATAGCAGGCAGAGGACCTGACATTAGCTTTGAAAGATGTAGACAGTCAAGGAAAAGGGAAAGGAGAGCCTTCCAGAAAGAGAGCCAATTGTTTCATTATAGGTACAAAGTGGGGATACGTGTGTGTGTGATGGCTGAAGACCAGAAGTAGCCATCAGGATTCATGTAGGGAATGTTATAAGTATTGGTTGGAAAGGTAGGGTCAAGCCAATTTTTAAAAGACCTCTGATGCTTGAATGAGGAATGGGAAACAACATAAAAAGTGAGTAAATCAAGAAGATGAAGTTGAAAATAGAGAGGATGGATTGGAGACACAGGAAACTAAAGAAAAGAGCAGTTGGGAGCTATCTCAGTGATAAAAACTCAAGTGGTAAATTTCAGTTTTCAATAATGAAAAGGAAAACAATTTTTAAAGGCAGGTGCATACAGAAAATAGTATAGAAGGGAAATCAAGCAAATCAATATCATTTTTTTCCACATCTTCAGGAAAATAACAGAACCCATCTTCTTCATTAAGACACTAAACATATTTAGTTGTGTAACACTTTACAGTCATCATCTAATAATTCAGAGTAGTAAAAGGAATTATTTTAAAAATTGACATTGAATAAAACAAATCTTCTGGTTTATTTTTGTGATTTTTAAGTACTGTTTATGGTCTTCACATTTTATTTAATCAAAATAAAAAACAGAACCAGATGATTATACTCCCTATGGCTGAAGGCTTGGCAAATTGCCACAGATCAGGATTGGTTCTCATATTGCTTGGATATTTTTGAAGGATGGATCATATAAGATTTGAAAATCTTCTTAAGCACTATAAAATCTGTGGAACTCTAGTCAAAAGTATCATCAAGAATTAGGAAGAAAAGACACCGAAGAGCAAGAGAAAAATTTGATGTCTTTCAGGAAACTTTATCTTTAATTAGATTTCTTTGGTTATCCAAGCAAATAAGAAAGAAAATTTTAAGAAGAAGATATAAAGAAAGAGGGCTTAAATAAGATAGACAGTGAGTTTTTTAGTTTATGCTGGCTGAATCCTATGACCATTTTCAAATTATTCAATTACACTAAGGCACGCTGTATCTTTTAAGTCCTTTTGGGAATTTTACATGGTGAAGAGTCTGTCTTCCAAGCTGTTGGAATGATAAATCTTGATCTGAAGATAAGCTAAAGTATTATTTTTTCAATGAATTTAGCTGTGTTTTCTACATATGCCTACTCACTATAGTCATCAGTTTTACAGTCAAGTGGCAATGCATTTCATTTACAAATATTGAAGTGGAATTAGACTTTGTAATGCTCTACGGGACTGGTGTATTTTCTCTTAGCAAAGTCATGCCTGTTAAAGTACTGACCTTCACTGTGAAATTCTGTTGATGGTTAGTGCTCTATTTTAGATGTTATTATTAAGAAAGATTTTACTAATCTCTTATATTTGTTTTTTCTTTTAAAAAATCAGAAAAGTTAGATAAACTATCACAGAATATCTTTGACACCTTTGAAGGAGATCTCTTATTTGGGACACTAAAGGATCAACTCTAAAATTTAAAAAATTACAAATTGGATTACATTAAAATAAAAAGAAATATTCTCCAAAAGATATCTTTAAGAAGTTAAAAAGCAACCCACAGAATGAGTTCAGATACATGCATATGTAATATATATGTATATATACATATGTATAAATATAAGTAAGAAATAACTCAATAGAAAAGAGGATATTTAAATGACAAATCTATGAGAAGGTGCTCAACTATATTTGTTATTTTTTAAATGCAACTTAAATCATAATTAGATGTCACTAAATAACCACCAGAATGATCAAATATAAGGCTAATAATACCAAGTGTTGGCATGAATGTGGAGTAAACTGAATTCCATACCACAGGTAGGAGTGGGAATTGATAAAAATCACTTCTGAAAACTGTTTGGTGACATCTTTTCAAGGATAACATAAAATCTAGAGCTAGAAGTTCTACTTCTGGGTATAGCTAGCAGAAATGTGTGCATGTGTTAATCCTCCAAGAGACGTGTAAAAGAAAGTTCAGTGCGCTACAGTTTATATTACTCCTAAACTAGGTCACTACCCAAATCACCATCAGCTGTAGATTGGATAAATACATTCTGGAATATTCACTCAGTGAACAGTATTGAGAATAAAAAAATCTGAAGCTACTATAAAGATGATTCAAAATCATAATATTGAGCAAAAAGCCAGATATTAAAAAATTACCAAGCATACAGTTCCTTTTATATAAAATAGCAAAATAACTAAAAATAATATTAGTTGTCAGATGTCAGGACAATGATTACCTTTTGACAGAAGAGGACATTTCTGTTTGGAAGGAAACCAGAAAGTCTGAGCTGTGGGGGTCATTCTGTTTTGTGATCTGACTGCTCTTACTTGCCCATCTTGTGGAAATTCATTCCATGTCCCTACGTGTGCATGTACCTGTGTGTAAAACATACAGTATGCTCAGTGAAAAGTTTAAAGTATCTTAGCCAAGTTAGATGTGACTAAATTCCAGCAAAAGATTCACAAAATAGAGAAGTAAAATGAAGCATGTCATTTCCCCTTCCCCACTCCTCCCTTAATTTTAATCTTTCTCCAGAAACAATCACATAAATGGTTGCACATCCTTCTACCCCTACCCATAGTATTTATACACATAAACTTACAAATAATAGTTTGAAAATGTAAATTGAGTTATATTTTATGTACCGTTCCTTGATCAGTAATATCAAGTTTCTCTTTAAAAAGATTAGCAATATAAAATGCCACCAATTAAGTATGACAATGAATGACTTTTCCTACATTCTTGTCACTTATTTATGGAATCAACCTTTTTAATTTTTGATAACGAGATGGACAAAACATGCCAAGACTTGGGTTCTTAGTTCCCTGGTTGGGAAACTAAGATCCCTTAAGCCTTGTGGTATGACCCCCGTCCCCCAAAAAAGGTGTTTCTTAAAGCTTTGAGAGGCATGGCTGAAGATCCATCAGAGAAGATACTTCTGCTACTTTTGCAATATTCGAATTAGCCATGGCAGGATCTGTGCTAAATTAACCTGAAGATAGGATAATTCCAAGTCTAAAGCTTTTACTGAATTGGCTGGCATTCAGTTCAATTCACTTTTAAGGGAAAAGTTCATGCTATTTTACAAGCAGAGAGGAATATGGCATAAAAATATGTGAATTTATGTAATAAAATAGAGATCTTATGTCTAAAATAAAATTTATGTAATAAAATATGTATGGCAAAATTGAGTGATATGTAATTCTAAACAGGTGTGTTTTAAACATTTTTTTCTTTTATTCTGCAATTTTTAATTTTTAGAACTGAATAGATAATTGATCCTCTTCTTCATATATGCAGTCTTTTCTGACTTTATTTGGGGGATTCAGGTAATGATTACCTTATTTGTATCGATTATCAATAGATAATTGATTCTCTTCTTTGTATATGCAGTCTTTTCTGACTTTATTTGGGGGATTCAGGTAATGATTACCTTATTTGGTCATTAGGTACAAATGACCAATTAGTTGGTCATTTATAAGTTAATTTATAATTTAAGTCATTAAATAAGTGAAGGGATTTTGAATGTGTAGGGGGTGGGAAGTCACCAAGTCAATCAAATACTTATCTCAAAAGGCAGAGACCTAGGCTCAGGAAGTTAAAGGAGGATCTTCAGGGAGGATGACTTTAAAATGGGACAAATTCTGTGAAATAATAGTTGAAGGTTGGTGGACGCGACAAGGAAGGATCTTGGAGATAGTGTTGAGAAGCAAACGGTTGTTTGAAAGAAAGTTGTTTGCCCAGGTGAACAAACATCCTGGACAAATGAGTTGGCAAGAATTTTCTGAAGTGAACGTTGACTTTTAATTTTCTTGCTTTATGCTGTTATCTGGGCAAGAATTTCTCAGAATAAAGAATCAAGTCACGTTGACCCAAGAGTTCTCAGTTCGCAGTCCCAATAGTTGAGTTGTTTAGAAGCAGATGATGTTAATTCGCAAAGGGGAATTTAGTTGGCAATAAGCTGGATAAATAAGGCAAATTTGATGATGGAGAATCTTGAAGGACAGGTTGAGAAATTGAGCTATTATCTGAGTGTTAAATTCAGTGTAAGGATATTCGATTTTTAGTCTTGATTTGTTGCTGTTAAGCTGTGACAATATTGGCCCCATCTTCAGTTTTCTCTTGAGGTTACCTCCAAAACACTCAGTTACTGATTCTGCTTGACAGATCATCAGTCAGCTCCATTTGGGTTCTCGTGTTTCTGCTCCCTGAGGCTTCCCAATTTCTCACCCAGGCTCTGGCTCCAAATAACACTTCCATGTAGTACATCATAGGGCATGGAATTTGATGTTCTCGGAAGATGCCAGTGTAGCCAGGTGACGGAACTGGAAGTGTGGCAGAGTTAATTCCCTTGGTGTAAACTTTCAGGAGTAATAGAAAGGGAAGCAAGAAGGATCCATTAGGTAAACTCTCTCTTCCCCTCTCTCTTTTGGGGTATGGTACGGATGTCTGGAGTCATCTTGATTCACTGAGCACGTATATCTGCAGAGTAACCAGCTTTGTTTCTCTGAGCTTGGCAATCAGCGGTCCACATGATGATACATCATTGTCCATCTGCTTTCCGTCCTTCCCTATCTCACTTTCCTTACTTCCATTAACCTGGAAGTAACCTGGTGGCTCAGATGGTAAAGAATCTGCCTGCAGTGCAGAGATCCAGGTTTGATCCCTGGGTCGGGAAGATCGCTTGGAGAAGGAAATGGCAACGCACTCCAGTGTTCTTGCCTGGAGAATTCCATGGACGGAGGAGCCTGGTGGGCTGTAGTCCATGGGGGTGCAAAGAGTCGGACGTGACTGAGCAACGAACACAGAGCATTAAGATTTCTAGGAAACACAGGCTAATACAGTGAGCTTAAAGCATCGAATCTCTGTGGTCTCTAACTGTAATAACTGTAAAATGGGGAAATTGAACTAAATTATTTCTATGATTCTTCTAAGGTTTAAACTTCCCAGATAGCTCAGTGGTGAAGTAGCCACCTGCCAATGCAGGAACTGCAAGAGACAGATCTGCCCTGAGCCGGGCAGATCCCCTGGAGGAAAAATGGCAACTGACTCCAATATTCTTGCTGGGATAATCCCATGGACAGAGGAGCCTAGTGGGCTGCTGTCCATGGGATCACAGAGTTGGAAACTACTGAGCACTCACACATGCATATACCATTAGTATAATTTAATCACCTAAACTTTTGAGCAAGGAAGTGTGGTAGAAAGCTGACCCTGGTGGCACAGCAAGGATTTTTGGAAATATAAGGAAAATAAAAGCAATCTGGGGAGAACAGATGTTTATAAAAAGTTCTGTCCTGGTCCGATAACTACTGAAGAGATGATTTAATCATGATTCTCAGAAAAGTTGCTGAAATTGCACTGTTGTAAACATAAATGAAAAAGGAAAGATTACGTAAAAACTCAAGGAAAATATGTAACTTTTGCTGACAGTCATTGAAACAAGGAGGGCTTCATCCATTACTTTTTGCCCTTGACCATGACCTTGTATCTACTTCACTGGTGAAGACCAGAACTCATAGCCATTTCTAAAGAGAAAACAACATATTTTTCATGTGAAAGAATTCCTTTACAGCTCAGTGGCTTCTAAGAAGATTTAGTTCCCAAGATGCTGACCTAGGTCCTTGCCAGCACACAGGCCCTGTTTAAGCCCTTGAATAACGTGAGCTCAGTTTTGGATCAGGAGGGGTGTCCAGGGAGATCTTCTAACAGAGATTTCTAGTGGAAATCACACAATCCAACATGGGCTTTTCAGTGGCAACTGCACTATGTCTATTTGAAATGGCCTTCTCATTCTCTACACCTGATGACCTCAGAGTCCACATGTTCAGATGTGAGAAGCGTGTTGGATATCAGCTCATTGAGCCCCTCTACTTTATTGGTAAGAAACACAAGTCCAGAGAAATGAAGTAACTTACCCAACGTTATAGAACTGGACAAGGAAGGCCCCTAGACAAAAATTGTCTTGTAACACGAATCTTTTATTTTCTGCATCTTACTAAAGAATCTTTTTGCTATAATGTCCAGCAAAAAAAAAAAAAGCTAACATACCATGCTGGGGATTTTTTTTTTAAACCTCCTGCAGTAATAAAAGCTTCTGTGTCATCTGATGTATTTACATTCTATATAGGTAATATTAATTATGTATAATATGTCCCTCTGTCATCTGGAATTTTGTGAGTAAACAAGTCTTTAACCCCATAGAGCGATAAGAAAATGCAACCTCCCATCTAGTTTATGTCTAATGGAATGATCCAGAATAGAGTGAGAAGTCCTTAGCGCACTCAGTCTGGGAAGTGTCCTCAAGCTTAAGTGCTGCTTCTGCCTCGCGCGTTGAGAGCTATCATGCCGCACACCACCTATTTAGTGCAGAAAATCAGCGAGAGCTGCCCTCACTCATGTAGTTTAATGAGGGAGAAACTGATCCATGCCTGGTTGGCTTCAGGGATTAATATTTCACCTTGATGGGATACATATGTCGATATATCGTGCCTAATAAGTACTGTTTTGTTTTGTTTTTTGGTGAGTAAACATAGTACCATGGATATGACAGGTTACACAATGCTATCAGAAGGCTTGAAATTATAATGCTCTGGTTTTTATTCCAATGTTGGATAAATTGAAAGGCATCGAGCTATTTCAAGTCTGTCCTCTATTGGGTTTATAATCAGTTCGTTCATTTAATTATATCTCTATGTTATGGAAACCACAATGGCATGAAAATTGAAAGAAAAAGAAGGTACAAAGCATGCAGTAATTTAGTGTAAAGCAAATAGTAAAATATTTTGAGACATCATTATGTTGGTAGCAGGCATTATATGACAGGTATGGATAAAAAATACAACTACTGTGGTGAGTTCATAAGAGGAGATACACTTTCTGACTGATGGGAAAAGGCAAACCCTTGTAAAAGAAACTACATTAAACCTAGGCCTTGAAGAATGGGTATGATTTAATGAGTTAGGAAGAGAGGGTTAGGGTAAATGGTAAAAAGACATATTATGCATATGTAACTCACCAAAAATATATAAGGATTTAAAAATCCATGATTGGAGAATAGAGAATAGTTGAATTTTTTAAAGCTTGGCAAACAAGACTGGTAAAGGAAATGAAGGTCTTAAAGGCAAGTTAGGGACAATTTGAAGAGTATTAAATACCAGTGAAAGGAATTTTAACTTTATTCTGTAAGCAGCATAAATTCATTGAAAATTTATGAGCAGGAAATTAATGTCATTAGAACTTTAGAAAAGGAAGCAGTCAAGTAGGAATATGAGTCGAGGAAGATGTAGCCATAACAAGTAGACCAATAAGGAGACCATTTTGGCATCCTAGGATAGGCCTCAGATGAGTGCTCAGTTGCTCAGTCACATCTGACACTTTGCAATCCCATGGACTGTAGCATACCAGTCTCCTCTGTCCATAGAATTTTTCAGGCAAGAATACTGGAGTAGGTTGCCATTTCCTCCTCCAGGGAATTTTCCCAACCCAGGGATCAAACCTGTGTCTCGTGTCTCCTAAAGAAAATGAAAAATAAAGTCGCTCAGTCGTGTCCGACTCTTTGCGACCCCATGGACTGTAGCCTACCAGGCTTCTCCATCCATGGGATTTTCAAGGCAAGAATACTGGAGTGGGTTGCTATTTCCTTTTCCAGCATTGGCTTGAAAAAGAAAAAAAAAAAAAAAAAGCCCAAATGAAGGTAGGTAGGCAGCTGTAGCAGGATATTATAAAGCTGTATGTGAGAAAAGAGGTCAGATGTAAATGCTAAGAGAAAAGAGAGCTTAGGCAAGAGCCAAAGTTTGTTACTGAGATATCCAGGAGGATCCTGGAGGGAAAAGAATAGTTAGTAGGAAGAAGGGGCAGACAGAGTGAGAAGAGATAAAGCAGGAAGCTGGAGGGCCTCAGATCCAAGGACAAAGAGGGTCAATAGATCAGAGGCCTGAGAAAGATCAGGGAAGATTGGCCAAAACAGGTCATTAATATTGTGACTTAAAGATCACTAACAACCACTAGGCGTAAATGAGCAAAAGTAGGCGCCGAGAATGTGTGTGCCGTGGATGCAGGTATCCTTTCCAGGCGTTTTGTTATGAATAGTGGTAGTGATGTCAATTGGAGGACCACTTGGCCACATGATTCAAAAGCTTTATTTAGGACATTTACTTTGATTAAATAATTTCAGTTTTAGAATGGATGCAAAGATTTGTGAACCAAGGTAATCAGAAAAGGAAAAAATTGGCAGTAGTCAAAACATCCAAGAGTCAGAAATTCATTAATTTATAACACACTCATAAAATGAAATATCATGTAGCCACTGAAAACTGTTTCTAGCAAGAGTTTGCACTTTTTCTAGAAATACTAGTTGTAGGCTAAATAGCTATAGGGTCGCTATCACAATTACTCAACTCTGCTGTTATAGCCATAGATGACGTAAAACCAGTGAGCATGGCTGTGTTCTAATAAAACTTTATTTACAAAGAAAAGTGGCAGGCTGGATTTGGCATGTGTTATAGTTTGCCAACTCCTATATTTGAAGAATTTGTAATGAATTAGAAACAAAATGATAATATCAACAATAACAAGTTTGAGAGATCTGTTGTTTAGCTGCTGAGTCATGTCCAACTCTTTTGCAACCCCCTCTGTCCATGGGATTTCCTAGGCAAGAAAACTGGAACGGGTTGCCGTTTCCTTCTCCAGGGGATCTTCCTGACCCAGAGATTGAACCTGTGTCTCCTGCTTGGCAGGGGGATTCTTTACTGCTGAGCCACCTGGGAAGCCCAGTTTGACATATGACAGGCTTTAAAATCATATCTACTGTATTTCCAATTTTCTGTATGTGTTTGTACACCATCTTTAAACAGGATGTATCTTTGAGTATTCGCACCAGGATGAAGTTTATTATCCACTTCATACTTCTCTGTGTCTTCACCTTTTTCTTTATCACCAAATATTACTTGTTTTTGTAAGCAGAGAACAATGTTGTTTTTAAATGAAATTTTGTAGTGAGAGAAGTGAGATGAGATTGCAAATTGAAATAGTTTACTTATACACAGCTCCAGACTGTATAACCTAGCAGATCTTTATGAGGAATTGGCAATTTCCATAGATTTGTGAATTCTGGATTACTGGCTCCTAAAAGGCTTAACCAAAATAACCTAAAAGGCTTCTCGGTGAGCTGTGCTTGCCATCATGGCATGATTAACCAGCACTTGTTAGGAGAAGCAAGGTCAAGTTTACAAAGACCATCTTCTCAACCAAGTGAGAAGATGTTAATAGGACTGATATCTGTATTACATAGACACCCACGAACTGTCCCCGTCTCCCCCACTACCAGCCTCCCCTCACCTGCTATTTCTCCTTTGGTCCGCATTATTGTTCCAACTTGCTGCTCCAGTATCTTTCCACATATTATTTCTTCTATGTGAAATAGGACTTTTCTCTTTTATTTGCTTCAAGAATATATGTTATATACATTATCTGCTACACACAAGAATTAATATAAAGTACATGTAAGGTAAAAAGCATTAGATATAGTGAATGGCCACAAACCCAAGAATTATATCATTACTATTAAATTGCACATACTACTTTACCACTTCACCTCAGAAATGATCACTAGGCTAAGTGTGAATTCTTGGCTTTTTAAAATGTATAGCTCATCACAACATATTGTTTAGTTCTATTTTAAAGTCTCTATTACACTATCATGTTTATTCTTCTGGGATTTGTGCTTTTAGTTGAACATATGTTTCAAAATTTGGTTGTGTATAAGATTATACATTTGTTATTCTGTGTATTATTATTTGTGTAAATAGAGCACAACTGGTTTACCTAATCTTCTTCTCATGACTCTAAAATTTTCAAGTTTGTATTACTCAAACCTTGCTGCCATGACCATTCTTATATGTATGTCTCAGGTATCATCCCATCAACAGGATTACTGAATTTTAGAGCAATTGTTTTAATGTCATTCATAATACTGGAATTAATTAGATTTCCTGTTTTTTTAAAAAATCAGTTTTGGTAAATTGCGTTTTCTAGGAATTTGTCCATTTCCGAGTTTCTAAGTCTGGGTGTAAAGTTGTCCTTAGTGTCCTATTGTTACGTTCAACTTCTGCTTTGTCCACTATTGGGTTCCTCATTTTGATAATTTTATTGAGGCATAATTGACATATAGTCAACAGCACATTTTAAAACTGTCTACTTTGATGAGGGGATAGCCATGGGAATGTCCTTCTCAGATCTTCTACTGTAGGAGAGTACGTGGCTACCAGCACTGACTTCTGTGCTCTGAAATCCATCACTGCGTTTGGGCCAACGTCATGCTTCCCACAGGCGGCTCCCACCCAGTGACCAAGTGCCCCAGGGAACTAAGAGCCTTTCCTTTGCTACGCAGGACTCCACTGATGGCCCAGAGAGATCCATGTCAGCCCGGCCAATGTTTCTCAGAACTATACTCCTGTCCAAGACCTTCCTCTTTTTCATCCTGCTTTTCTGTTTCCCACAAACGGTACGGTGGTGTCTTGGCTCTCCCAGGCTCCTTCATCTCCTTCACCTCTTTCCTCCCAGGTTCCCCCCCCCCCCCCCCAATGCTCTCTTACAATCTGATCCTTTCGTGGGATCTGCCTCTTGAGGACTCGGCCTAACAGGGAATTTTGACTTCTGTAAACTCTATAAAACCATCACCATAGTCGAGATAATAAACATATTCATCATCCATCGTTCCCAACAATCTCTTCTTGCCCCTTGCCCACATGCAGACTCTGGTTTCATTTCTGTAACTATAGATAATTTGCATCTTCTCATATTATATATATAAATGAAATAATAAAATATGTACCCTTCCTTGTCTGTTTACATTTAGCATAAGGATTTTGAGATTCATCTATATTGTTGCATATATCAATAAGTTAACTCCTTTTTTATTGCTGAGTTTTATCCCACTAGGCAAATATATGACAATTTATTTATTTCTTGATCGATACAAAATATCTTGTTTTCCATTTTCAGTTATTGCAACTAAAGGTATGAAAACTCATATTCAAATCTTTGTATAGTTTTCATCTTTCTTGGGAAAACTACCTAGGAGTGGAATGGATGGGTTATATGACAAATGTGTGTTAAAATTTTTAAAAAACTAAAAACCTATTTTCTAAAGTGCTCTTAAATGGGTGTTTTGCCTTTTTTTTTATATTTAACCATTCTAACCAAATATTTACCTCTTTAACTTTCTAAAAAATACTGTTGGCTTTCTTGGTTCTTTATGTTCTATATTTCTGTGGTATAGATTTGTTTTCTTTTGCATTGATTTATTCTCTATTAATAACATCTTATCTCCTTCCTTAATTGTCTGACTTTTTATTTGTTAATATAAGAACTGAAGACTAAATGTATTTTTAAGCATGTTTTTATAGCCTCCTGCATGTAGTATTTTTATTTCTAATGATTTTTAACTTCATGTATTCATTTTGTCTTTGACTCGTGAATTACTCAGATGTGCGGTTCTATTTGTCAACTGTATAGGAATGTTTGATTTATCATTTCATCACTGATGTATGCAGTTGCACTCTGCTCAGAGAACATGGTCTATGTGATATCGATTCTTTAGAAGTTTTTGCAACTTGTTTTATGACCTAGTGCATGATCAGTTTTGATATATGTTCCATATTTTTATCAAAAGAAGATATATTCTCTGCTTTTCCCTATATTAGCTAGATGAAAATTTTTTTATTTTGTTGATTGAGTCTTTAATCTTTATAAATTTCTATGTATATAGTGACAACAGTCCGACTCTTCTTTCCTCCACTTGTATCATACAGAGACGACATGTCAGTGTTTTTCTGAGGCCCGACCATGGACACAAGCGCATCATTTCCCAGGATGCTTTCCAATGCACAGAAATCAGTGGCTACAAAGACATGCTTGATGGAGGGTTACTGCCTCCCTCTTGTACCAGCCACAGCCAGCCGTTTCCTGCTGCGGTCCTGTCCACACACCTTGTGTTCTCACCAGCATCTCTGGAGGGTACGTTAGCCCTTTTGCTGCTAGTCAACTTGTTCTTTAAAACAGAGTCTCAGTTCAGAAAACATGCTGAACTGAGAAGTGGAGAGAACTACCATGGATAAGTGAATCTTAATCTGTGGGCTCAAAAAGCAATCTATCTTTCCTTGAGGCAAAATGACTCTGGCTTCACTTGACTCTAATGATTGCCTGCCTCTCTTTCAGGCAGTTCTCGCCCAAACACAGTCTCAGCTGCTTGACCTGCGTGTGACTTGAGATCAGTCTGACTGATTGACCTCCACACCCTGAGATCTTAAAAAGCACCAGTGCCCCTTGCTGGGGGGGGTCAGTCTGGCCCTGAGTGTTTTGGGTGTGTACTTTTCCTATGAGAAACCCCCCGCCTTGACTGCTCCATGGGAGAGTATGACTTTGACCTTCCATCTTCTGTCTCTCCTGTCTTGGCCTCTGGAATTCTGAGCCTCAGCCTTACCAGCAAACCTTGTCATGGGCCCGAAGCTTGCTACTGGCTGCCATTTCTTACCGAATGGTCTGACCTCCTGACCATGAGGTGTGAGGGGCCCTCCCCGCCGCTCTAAAAGTCAGCCACCCCCTGACGGATGCTGGACCATCCTGCTGACTCCCTGAGGCTTTGATGCAGGGCCTGCAGCACCCACTTACCTGTCCTCCTTCTTGTCATCTATGTTGCTGGACTGTGCTTAGTCGCTCAGTCGTGTCCAACTTTTTGCAACCTGTGTTACTACCTGTATTTATTCTTTTAATAAATCTTACTGGAGTTCACTTTCCAGATTCTGATCCCTACCGAACCAATCTGCCTACTGCCTGCCAAACTCTAACTTTATACTTGAGGGGAGAAATCAGTGTTGAATTCTCAAACCCAATTCCCTGGCTGAAGACCGTATTCATAATGTCAAAACAGAAGCCCCTAGCAAGAATAGCACATCTGGACTTATATTGTTTACTCCATTATGGCAAGTATATGCACACATAATTGTTTGGTTGCACATATAGATTAATATCTCTTCTCTACATTTAAATTATAAGCTTCTTGAAGGCAAATATAAACTCAACTCCTTAAATAAAACAGCTGCTCAGAGAGATTTACCAATTGAATTTAATCAGTTAAGAGATTAACTTTTGTACTTGTTTATTTGAGTGTAATTTCTTGGTGTCTAGTTCATTCTTCCACAAGTATTTATTTATGGAGGATTGGGCTTCCCTGGTAGCTTGGTCGGTGAAGAATCTTACCTGCTGTGCAAGAGACCCAGGTTCGATCCCTGTGTCAGGAAGATCCCCTGGAGGAGGAAATGGCAAACCACTCCAGTAGCCTTGCTTGGAAAATCCCATGGACAGAGGAGCCTGGTGGGGTGCAGTCCATGAGGTCGCAAAGAGTAGGGCACGACTGAGCAACTAACCCACTATGTGCTAAGTAATCTTCCAGGCTCTCAAAGAATTACTGTGTCAAAGTAAATAGAACAGATTCCCTCATAGAGCTTATGCTGCAGTGGCCGGGGTGCGGGTGGGGGGCTTAGACAATAGCTAAATTTAAAACAAAAAAAAAGAATGTCGTATGGGAAAAGGTGCTACAGAGGGAAAAAAAGTGGGGCAGATGAATAGAGAAAGATGAAGGGTGGTGTTTATTGGGAGTTTTGTACTTTCACGTCTCTTAGAAAATAGGCTTCTAGAGGTCTCTACTCCATTTGCTTAGCATTTATTTTGAGACTTTTAAACAGAATACACCAAACACGGAGTTTTTAAGTGAAAGTGCAAGTCGCTCAGTCGTGTCCGATTCTTTGTGACCCCATGGGCTATACAGTCCACGGAATTCTCCAGGCCAGAATACTGGAGTGGGTAGCCTTTCCCTTCTCCAGGGGATCTTCCCAACCCAGGAATCCAACCCAGGTGTCCCACATTGCAGGCGGATTCTTTACCAGCTGAGCCACCAGGGAAGCCCAAGAATACTGGAGTGGGCAGCCTATCCCTTCTCCAGGGGATCTTCCGGACCCAGGAAAGGAACCAGGGTCTCCTGCATTGCTGGCGGGTTCTGTACCAACTGAGCTATCAGGGAAGCCCATGGAGTTTTTAGGCCTGTAACAAATACTTTTTGCAAATGGTAAGAAAAGAAAAGATTTATCAAGCTTTAAAAAATTCTCTACTCCCCTTTACATTTTAAATATTGGCAGGACTGGGGCGGAGGGAGGTGTGGGGAGTGAAAGACAAGGGTGGCCCTCAAAATAGTATACGTGGGGATTTATTTTCTTTCTTAAAGCCCTCTGACTCTAACATTTTCAACAGCACATTTTATTTAACAGACAAGATCGTCTGTACTATTTTTATTACACCCCCCCCCCCCCCCCCCCCCGGTTTCATCAGCAGTATCTGGAAACAGGAACGATCCTGTGTACTGATCAGTTTTCCCAAACCCAAACCCCCAGTGCCCTAATGCTTAAGGAGCTGACGTCCCTGAAAAACCCTTGGTGACACCCGCTGGAAGAATCACCAGGAGCAGGGAGGCTCTTCCGAGTTACCTCGGGTGCTAACCTGGGCCAGGCGCTAGGACCGCCCAGACGCCCACAGGCCGCGCGCTTCGCCGCCCGGCAGAGGGGCTGAGCCGCCTCCGCGGTTACACAAGCGAGCAGGCAGCGGCGGTCACCGCGCAGCGTCCCTCCCCCTTCTGGTGGATCGGAAGGTATTTACTTGCTATTTATCATTCAGATTTTGGACACCGTCAATGTGCCTTTAGTGTTCCCTGAATCTGATGCTCTGAAACGCGGTCCAGCACTTGTTGGCTCACTCTATTATTTTATGTCAATTTCCACAGCTGATGCAAGCAACAGTGCCATAAAGAAATGGGCTAGATATTTCCAGAGGCTGAGATCTGGAGGCATTTGGAGGTGTAAGTACATCGGTCACAGATTTCTAATGTGCTGGCTGTGTTAACTGTGTCTTCTGACCTTCTTCTTCCTCACTGAAGGCGCCCCACTGAAAGATGCCATCTGCATATTTCATTCATGAAGGAACAGCGCCAAGACGGTGACAGAAAGCCCTAATGATGGGCCTGAAACTCCACTTTGGAGTGGCTGTGGCTCCCTCCTCTAGTCTGTGGGTTTGCCAGAGGAGAAGCTGGGTTTGCAACAGAGTTTTCTTGGGAAAGAGCTTCTGCTCACGGCTGCAGGCTGCTTGCTTACTGTCGGCTCTCTGTTTTCAGAGCTCAAAGATGGTCCTTGCTAATCGCTGCGGTGGTGCAGTGTAGGAGTCTTTGTTATGCTTGGTTTATTTCCAGTTTCAAATACTCTTATCTTAAATGTGGATTACCAGAAAGCTGTGGAACCATTCTGTACCTCTCAGGCAAAAGCCATTGAAGAAAATTCTAGTTTGCTTTCTCTTGACCTTACTATACTCAATACTCCAATTAGCAGGTTACACACAGAGACATAAAAAAAAAAAATCTAGGATTCCCTTTCTTGTTCAGCAATAAATCTGGTTATGTGTGATAAGGGAGTAGTTGGCTATTAGAACACCTAAAATGAAGATGACTGTATAGAGAAAAGTGGACATTCTGTTTAAGTATTTTATGAATCAATTGGAGTTGCTCTTTTAGGGCTTTCTACCCATTTTATGCATTAAAAACTCCTTGAAAACTTTAAAGCCTTTTCAAATTGTCAGGTTAGATAATTATCTTAGAAATTAGATCAAATTTAGGAATCTTATACCAAAATGTAATAAGTAGACATACTTATAAATCCATAAAATGTTGAATTTTATTAATGGTCAACTCATAGAAAATTTTAAAGTAAACAGTGTCATTTAATTTATTTCTGGAAATAAAATATCAAACTAAGACAAGGCAATTCATCAATAGTGAAAAAGTGACTTCAGTGAAAATGGTTTTTAAAATAAGTTTTAAAAATACTTTTAGTGGTTCAAAAATTAAGTACATTGTATTTTCTATATTGCAGTACCTTAAGTGAGATATCAAATTACTTACATACTGAATGTTTGAAAACAGTCATAAAACTCTATTTTGTAGAAGGAAGAGGGACAGAGTATACGAGGGAGGGAAAAATTAAGTCTTCTTTTATTTTCCATACTTTGTATATTTTTAACATTCTGACTGAATATTTACTCCATAAATATGCTACCCATATTTTTAAAAATGTAACAGAAATTACAAATGTCTATATTAAATAACTTGCAACATCATTAAAAGCAAATAAATATAAGTATATAAAAATAGCATGCTAATATTGCTATGTAGTATTTCTTAAGTAGGGGAAATCTTTTTGAAGATAATGCCTTGCTTCTAGTGGAAATTAGGGAAATCAGATTGGGGTTAGTAATAACCTTTCAATATTTTGTGATGCAAAAGTCATTTTGAAAGTTTATTTTTAGTTGGTATAACAAAATTCTGGATAGCTCTGTGAACTTTCCGTAATAAAATATCTCCCTCTCTCTTTTAAAAACATTTTCTATATTCCAAGTTCAGAATGATGACTCAATTCTTCCAATTAATACTTAGTTTGAAAATTCTTGCCCAACATAGGACTTGCATCCTTCATCTTCAGTTTTATGTCATACTCATGCATGTCTTATCATCAATGATTTTTAAATAACTTCATTACATGTTCGGCCTAAAGACTCTTTGAATTCAGTGATGATGGGGGAAAAATCTTGAGAATACAGATCTTATTGGGAATTTGATACTTTTCTTAGAACCTGAACCTTCTTCCTGAGTTTAAGTTCTAAAACTGAGTCCACTGGCTTGAACAAATTAAAGACAGCGCTCAACCGAAATCTTGAATTGCTGGTAAACCAGTGGAGCTTAAGCTGAAGAATAAAATGCCAAAGAGGAAACTAATTTGTTAGTGTGAAAGTAGTGACTACCTGGTGATGTTATCGCTGAGAATAATGATAGTCCTTGAGAAGTCTCCCTGGCTAGGAGATCCAGGTGAATGTCAATATTGTCTACGTTTACTAAGTAAGTAAGGTAGAGATTTCTAAAAGATTGATTTTGAATACGCGTTTTTATTTAAAGAGCTTCAGCAGATAGCAAATCTGGTTACACCAATTTTGCCCACAGAAATGTGAATTTTTTTTCTAAAGAATATAGTATATTCGGTATGGAAATGGTGCTTAGTAAGACATTTAAGAAAGAAATAAAAAATAGCTTTTACATATTAAACCACCTACAAGAAAATAGTGTAAAGAGAGAGAAGACACATCAACTCAGTTTACTTTTGTTTTGGTTTTCTGAGCACCTGTGTTTTGAGTAAGGAAAGATGTCTCCTAGTAAAAGCCACAGAAAATGCACCTGGGGGCTGACTTCCAGTGGGAAGCACTTTGTGTTTGTGGTTGTTCGGTCACTCAGTCATGTCCGACTCTTTGCGGCCCCATGGACTGCAGCACGCCAGGCTTCCCTGTCCTTCACCATCTCCTGGAGCTTGCTCAAACTCATGTCCATTGAGTCGGTGATGCCATCCAACCATCTCATCCTCTGTCATCCCCTTCTCCTCCTGCCTTCAATCTTTCCCAGCATCAGGGTCTTTTCTAATGAGTTGGCTCTTCGTATCAGGTGGCCAAAGTACTGGAGCTTCAGCTTCAGCATCAGTCCTTCCCATGAATATTCAAGATTGATTTCCTTTAGGATTGACTGGTTTGATCTCCTTGTGTTTATTGAAACCAATGTAAAGAAATGACAAGTCATCCTTCTCAATTTGTCCTGAAAAGTGATTACAGTACTAACATGAGTTTTTCAGAATCTGTTGGCCACATATGCAAGCCACAATAAATAGGAATTACGTGTAACTTGAGAATTTATTTGATATCTAATTATGATTTTCCCTTATTAAAGACCTAAAGGAAAGGCTACAAGAGGGTATCGATGGCAGGCCATGTCCATAGAAGTTACATCTGTGAAAACAAGAGGGATAAATTATGTATTTTGCTGGAATTTGGCAATAGAGGTAAGCGATTATCCATATAATCACTTTTTCAGAAGAAGCTTTTCTTGAAAGCAAAGATCTTGTTGTTTATAGAAATTGATTTTACAAATAAAGAAATGTTTGTAGGTGCAGAAAGCTTTTAAATAGATGAGATGCAGCCTTTGGGTATAAAAGGGTCACTAATAATATGAAATACATGTCATGCAGTGTTGATAAACTGATTTATCCAAACATTAATTGTCCCTACTGGTTCTCACAACTGGAACTGGTGTAAATGTGTTGTTGTGTTGTTCAGTCACTAAGTTGTGTCCAACTCTTTATGACCCCATGCAGTGCAGCACGTCAGGCTTCCCTGTCCTCCATTATCTCCTGGAGTTTGCTCAAACTTCTGTCCATTGACTCAGTGATGCCATCTAACCATCTCATCCTCTGTTGTCCCCTCTTCTCCTGCCCTCAGTCTTTCCCAGAATCAGGGTCTTTTCCAGTGAGTGGGCTCTTTGCATCAGGTGGTAAAAGTATTGAAGCTTCAGCTTCAGCATCTGTCCTTCCAGTGAATATTCAGGATTGATTTCCTTTAGAATTGACTGGTTTGATCTCCTTGAAGTCCAAGGGACTCTCAAGAGTTTTCTCCAACATCACAGTTCAAAAGCATCAATTCTTCGGTGCTCTTTATGGTTCAACTCTCACATCCATATTTTACTACTGAAAAAACCATAGCTTTGACTATACAGACTTTTGTTGGCAAAGTGATGTGTCTGGTTTTTAATATACTATCTAAGTTTGTGATAGCTTTTCTCCCAAGGAGCTAGAGTCTTTTAATTTCATGACTGCAGTCACTGTCCATAGTGACTTTAGAGTCAAGAAAATAAAATCTGCCACTGTTTTGTGAGATACCACTAATATACGCTCATTCCCTACCCCTAGGTCTTTTATTTGAGGGAAGAAGTTAAAAACTCTAAGGAAGCATGACAGATATTAATCATGGTTTCATAAGTGTTTAAGTTGCAAATGAGCTTTGTTTTTCCTCTGCATGTAAGGTAATAACTCTAGTCTGTGCTTTAGAATCAGTATATAATTTTATTGGCAAAGGATTTAATATTTTTGGATCCTCTTTTTAAAGACCGTTATTTATAGGTTTTTCAATGTATGCCCGGTACAGTCTTTAGACCAGTAAACAAGATATGTCCACCATTCATGGTTTCCATTATTCCATCCTTTTGTGAAGGGAAATAGGCAACAAGCAATTATTATGAAGGAAACACATGATTATTAAAGTTCTTTTAAAATTATTATTATAACTTCTTTCAGATAAACCAGAATATATCTGATAGTTACTAACATGAAAATGAGAAGAGTGCTGTGGTAAAGAATGACTTGGTGGCTTTTGTAGATGTGGTTGTCTAGAAGGTTTGCTGAAAAGGTGATGTATCGTCAGGGACCCCAGTAAAAGCGGCAGCCAAGGAGAGGGGAGCACGTGCTATAATAGAAAAAGTGTAGACTGTTGCAGACCTACCACAATTTAAATCCTTTCTACGTCATTCTTAAACCTTGACATGTGGAGAATTCCATCCCCTTGATAAAAACTTTACAGAATTTTGAGAACAATGACTTTTCCATCACAGAGTTTTGAGAAGGACGAGGTAACATGTTGGATGTCCAGGGCAAATTTAAATTTCCATAATAACTTACGAAGTGTTCTCACAACTTTATGAACTCACTCCTTGGAGTATCTAGTCAAATAAACAAGTGTTGGGCTGTTTTATCACTCCTGTGCCCCTTCCTTTAAATTGGTGATTCTGTATCACATGGTTGAAGGAGAAAAGAGCACTTCCACAAACAGCAGAAAAAAAGAGCTTTGCTCCTGAAATTCCCAGACGACCAAGTCTCCTTGAGGAGCTTTGTTAGAAGCATTTATGGGAGATTTTTGATCATCTCCTCAGAAACCACCAACACGGTGCTTGATGGGGATCGATTAAGGCGCTGTTCCTCCCAGGGAATGCCAGACGGAGATGGCCGCACCCAAGGAACTTAGACACACGTCCCCTAGCGGGACTGTGCTTCCTGGGCTTGGCGTGTCAGCCGCAGCTTCTCGAGAAGTTCAGTGATTTGAATGTGGCATCTCACAGTGCATGGCGCAGGGTACAAGCTCAGGGCCAAGAGGCGAGTTCTTTGATGAACAGGATAGTTCCTTGACACTTGGAGTGACTCACATCTAATCACTTTTGGAGTTTTGTCATCTCATCAGTGTGCAGCCCTAAAGTACATACGTGCACACAAACAGCCACAGGTATATGTATGTGTGTATATGTAAGTGTATACGTTGTGTGTATATATACATAGATATCTGTGTATATACACATTCCATGAGCTACATCTACATGATTACCAAATAAATAAATCATTGGTTTATAATAAGTCCCGATTCTGAGGCCAAAATTCTATTGTGTTTACTCTGATAACTATGGGTAAATTCTCATTCTCAAGATTGCAGTTAACTCATAACTAGTCTATATTGCAATATCCTATATTTTTAATATAGAAATATTTCAATCACTGTAAAATAAATACAGACCAAATCCATTATCAATGGAATCCCAAAATGATTCATCTGCATCATAAATGCTGTAGATTTTATCCTTTTATATATGTTGTTTTAATTATTATCTTGCTTTTCACTTCTTTTATAAATATATATTTTTTAAAATCTTGGAATGTAGAACTTTGTATGGCCAGTGACAGACCATTTTAATGCTATGCTTTAGAAAAGTTTAAATTATTCTCAATTTTCTATTTGTCAAAATTTCTAGCTAGATCAAAATTCCATTTCAGGTCCATAGCAGCTTTGCTCTCAATCTGAAAAGGGCAGAGAGACTTTCTGTCTGAACGTAGCATATACTCTGATAACGAATGACCTCATTTCATGTCTTGACAAGAAAAAAACTCTAGGAAAGAGATAAATCTTGTATCATTCTATGCGTATGTCAAAAGTTATATAGCTAAAGAACAAATAGCTCAGTTAAAGAGCAATTACTCCTGCCTAAGTGATCATCTAAATGGTGCCTTTTCATTTTGAATGGATCCCTCTCGTGCAATTAAAAGATAGTATATTCCAAGTCTGTTCAAGTTCTTTTCAGAAAGTTAAAGCTTCCTTCTTTCAATAATATTCTGTCTCAACATATTAAACTTTAATGTATTCAAACTTCTTAGTTTTAGAATATTTAAAGTGAAGTTTAGAAAGGACTTTAGAAATCTTGGTCTACCACCTCCAGTTTAGAGATGACCATTCTGAAGTTCTAAGTGGTCAGATCACAAGAAACAAACATGTTTTATATTTTTCAACTGGACTTATTGTATCAGCATATGGTTTGTTAAAGTACAATTTCAAAATGTAAAATTACAACTTTTGGGCAAATATAAAATGGATTATGTGTAAGAATTTGCATTCTTAAATTTATATATTTATAAAATTTATATGCATATCAATTTATAAACTAACATACATATCCATTGCTTGAATGTGTATGTATATACATTTTATTTAATTCATTAATTAATGAAGGATATCAGTAACATGTAATGACCAGTTTGAAAAGCATTTAAAAAACAGAGGATATATTCACAATTTTAAAAAGAAGTGTTAGGGTAAGATTGTGGAGTTAAAAAAAAATCTTTGGGGTTATCTGTTTTGTCAGACAAAAATTATTTGCATCTCTATGAGACAAAAACCTAAAAGTTAGCAGTAACTTGACTAAATCTAGGATTTTTAACCAGTATTAAACAGTGGGATGAACTAAATCCCTTTTCTTAGACAGGGCCAATATATTATTGAAGGTACTTTCTGTCCATCATTTTGCCTCATGTCTGTGGTTTAGGTCAGATATTGACCAACTAAGCCTGTTTGCCGAGTCCGGCCCATCAGCTTTTTGTGAGTGAGATCGTATTGGAGCATAGCTTCGCCTTGATTATTTCCAAAGGTGTGTCAAGAGTGGTAATTTACTGTAGACGCCTTCTAGTGCTTGCTTTGCAAATGTAAGTTCTTACAGTGTTCAGCAGCCACTAATGCCACAAAATTTACTTCTATCTGGTAATTTTCTTAAGGAATCTTAAGTTGAACTTTTAGAATTTTGTTTTAGTACCTCTTCTACTGTGAGGCTAGGAAACCAACCCCAGAAGACTCTTTCCACTAGATTTCACCTGCAATACCTTTACTTTTAGGTGAAACCTTCTCTTTTAGAGGTCCCTCAAATTTGCTGAGGTCCCTAGTGTGCTGAAAGTAACCTTTTTACTATCTGAGAGGTTGGGAAAGTTGTCTAAGCCATGTGGGTTTAGAAGCCTGTCCCTGAGGGTCTGCTCTTTGAAGAGTACTTGGTGCTGTCCTTATACGAGGCTCCAGGACTGACCTCCTCTGTAGCAATTCAAGCCCATAGCTTACAGCAGAGCCTTCAGGCGGGCAGCAAGAAACAGGGAGCTGTTTGATGATGAGACTAATTGGCTGTGGTCAATTTATGACGACAACCAAGGACGTCAGAAGAAGAGGGGAACAGAATTACTTAATAGGCTTTCATAATGGTTTGACCAATGCGCTCTCTGAGAATAAGAACATATTATGGAAGGCACCGAAGAATCTCCAGAGCCTTCCCTCCAAAGCAACTAGTTTCTGAAATACTTTTATTAATATTTTATCCAAGCAAACTAGGCTAAAGAAGTCTGAGTCTCTATTTGGTTTTGTAGTTCTTCCCGTGCAGCTCTTATATAACAGTGTTGTACTTATTAGTAACTATGAAACTGCCAAACAAACCTAATTATTTCTAGCAATTTTTTCACTTTTATAAAGAAATAAATCTTTGTGATTATCAGGTTTTCTCTGAGAAATCTCAAAAATAATTTTATAAGTGAATTTTAAGGGCTTTCAAGGGTGACCTCCAAAGCTGCTAAAGTCTAATTTTATAATCATGCCTCTCTGGAAAATATAAAATGAACAAATGTCAGCAATTTCACATAACTTATTATTTAATAAGGAAACCAGATGTTATGGTCACTTTGGAGAAAATGTGAGATATTATATATATATATATATATATATGTAGAGAAATTTTAAAAGATATATGAAAGTAAAATTACTGCATCAGATTTACATATATATATGTGAAAGTCACCCAGTTGTGTCCCACTCTTGTGACCCCATGGACTATACAGTTCATGGAATTCTCCAGGCCAGAATACTGGAGTGGGTAGCTGTTCCCTTCTCTAGGGGATCTTTCCAACCCAGGGATTGAACCCAGGTCTCCCTCATTGCAGAAGAATTCTTTACCATCTGAGCCACCAGGGAAGCCTGCATCAGATTTAAAAATGGGCTAATATCCAACAAGTCATAAGTCTTTGGGTTTATTTGCTCCACTGGGCAAAATTATTGGTATATATAATGGATAAAATTCTACAAATTAACAAGTTATTTTACTAAATCTAGGTGCTTCAATTAATAATAAAAAATGAGACAAATAAGCAGGTTTCTCTAAACCTTTACTGTGTAATAAAGTAGCCACTAACTCTTTAAATTTTTTTTTTTTTTTTTGCTTTGCGTGCATGCTCAGTTGTATCTGACTCTTTGTGACCCCGTGGACTGTAGCCCACCAGGCTCCTCTGTCTGTGGGATTAGCCAGGCAAGAATACTGGAGTGGGTTGCCATTTCCTCCTCCAGGGGAGCTTCCCAGTCCAGGGATCTCTTCCATTGGCAGGTGGATTCTTTACTGCTATGCCACCTGGGAAATCCCAAATATCGCTATTAAAATTTAAGCTCAAATTAATTAATATTGGACATATTAAAATTCTGAGGTCCTCAGTCGCACTGTCCACTTCTCACATGCTTGGTGGTTGTACTGGCTTACTGGCTAGTACTAAGTGGCTCCTGTACTGGGCAGCATTTCTGTCTTCATGGAAATTTCTTTGAGATAGCACTGTGCCTGCCTAGACAATCCTTAGGCAGCCGTTGACCCTTTATGATGCGAAACAGTTAAGTTCCCCACCATTTTGCCTTATTTTCAAATTTCAGAAAAATTTTCTGACACTTTTAATTGTGACAGAATTTATAACCATCTAAAAATAAAACTCAATAGTAAAGGACTGCTCTCCAAATAGACTTTGTATGTAGCGTGATCAGGGCTTCCCAGGTGGCTCTATAGTAAAGAATTTGCTTGTCAATGCAGGAGATGCAAAGAAGCATGTTGAATCCCTGGGTTGGGAAGATTACCTGGAGGAGGAAATGGCAATCCACTCCAGTACTCTTGCCTGGGAAATCCCATGGACAGAGGAGCCTGGTGGGCTACAGTCCATGGGGCAGCAAAGAGCTGGACAAGACTGAAAGACTATCATGCCAAAACAGGATAATTATGTGATACATGATATATTTTGGTAGCAATGCACTTTGGAGCAGTGCACACAATGATACCAAAGTATGTATCATTCAAATTACTAAATTTGATTCAGTTAGGAAACCAAAAGAGCTGGGATGTTGTGAATGTTTCTGATAAACAAGAGGAGGGTCAATACAGAAACAGGACAACCATAGTATCTAAGGAAAATTTTGCCTTTTGCTTCACATAGCATTTTATTTTTCTGGGCTTAATTATGATAAAATGGAATTACACGTATTTCCATGAAAGTAACTTCTGTATTAAATAGAACCTAGGAAAAAAAAAAGAGAAAAAAATAAATAAATAGAACCTAGGTTTTACACGAAGGATCAGTAGTGCAGAAGGAAAAGAAACATCAAACTAGAATACTATTTTAAAATTGTGAGAATTACTTATGTAACAGAGAACTGCTTTATCTTGGATTTCTCATTAACAAAATGAAAGCATTAGTTCCCTGAATTACATTATTGCAAATTTGTAAATGTAAATTTAATTTATCAAACAAATAGCTATTAGGTGCCTATCGTACAAATAAGATGGAAACAGTATCTGCCCATATAGAGGGTGCAGGGGTAAGGAAGGCAGAAAATAAACACAGTAATAATTAATTGCAAACTCTGTAAGTTTTGTGAAGAAGTATCATGAGAGCATATGAGGGGAAACTCTTTCCTAGTCTGTTGGGATTGGAGCTGGGTATGTATTTGAAGGGATGCAGTCAAGAAAGTCATCTTTAAGAAAGTGATGTGTAAATCAGGATGTAGAGGATAAGAAGGGATTTTCTAGGTACAGGAGAACCATGGAGGATTGACAGTTTCTTAAAGGAAACATCATATAGAAGGTCACTTACTAAGGAGGTAATATGAACATTTGAGATTTCAAATGGATGAAGATGTAATGACTATTTTGAACTATTTTCCCAATGTTATTTTCCCTTTTTGGCCAAAAGAAAGGGAACAGATTGGCATAGATTACCTTTTTATATCAAATTGCAATGAGGAAATAACTAAGCAGATAAAATCCTTGTGACCTACTTCTCATTCAGAATTGCCACAAATGTTTCCCTCTGTGGAAGAAAGCTGCCTAGAGAGTAGTCACCTTGACCTTCTACTAAGGTCCACAATGGAAGAGGTCAATTTCTAATCATGTCTTAATGTACTGGTTCACTGTTGACTCTCTGGGCTGTTTATGCAAACAGAATTTCTTACAAATATAAGTGAAGCCTTGGCTAGGCTTATTGACTTTAGGCATGACTGCAGGTCTTGAGGTAATCAGCAAAAAAGAGTTACTCTCATTGCCTGGAACAATAACCAAATGGCAACCCACTTCAGTCTTCTTGCTGGGGAAATCCCATGGACATAGAAGCCTGGTGGGCTACAGTCCATGGGGTTGCATAGAGTCGATCATGACTGAGCAAACATAGACAATGTCTGAATAATTCAACCTTTATTTATAGTATCAATTACAGATCATCCACATTCAGATACATAGATGGCATTACATTTGATTACAGAATTTTAGATTAGATAATGAATGGATGGATCAAAATTTTATTTTGAACTTTATCTGGAATATTATCTTGACATCATCTTTCTCCCTGGCCACATACTTTGCATGAGTGTTTGTCCCACCATTATAAATTCATTGCTGTATTTGATATCTTTTCTAGAATATGAGTGCATAATAATCTCTATTTCCAACACTTAACATATTGCTTGGCCAGTAATGTTCAGTATGTGTTTATTAGGAGACTAAGCAAGTGAATTTTCCCCTGGTGGCTTACCTGGTAATGAATGGCTTCCCTGGTGGCTCAGCTGAAAAAGAATCTGCCTGCAATTCGGGAGACCTGGGTTCAATCCCTGGGTTGGGAAGTTCCCTTGGAGAAGGGAAAGCTACTCAGTCCAGTATTTCTGGCATGGAGAATTCCATGGACTGTGTAGTCCATGGGGTCACAAAGAGTCAGACACGACTGAGTGACTTTCACAAGCAAGTGAATAAATGAAGGATTGTAGATTTATAAATATATCAGGAAAAAGAAAAAGACCTTAAAATATCTGGTTGACTCTCTTTAAAAAGTTTTTCATTTTATATGGAAGTAAGTTAATAGTATCTAATTTATTTGATTAAATAATGTTGATGAGGCAAGAACTTTTCAAGGATATTATCAATCTTATCAACAGTATTCAACTTTTATTGAATGCCTCTTCAGTACAAGTGCAAGTCACTCAGTCGTGTCCGACTCTTTGCGACCCCATGGACTCTACAGTCTAGAATTCTCTGGGCCAGAATACTGGGGTGGGTAGCCTTTCCCTTCTTCGGTACAAATCAGCCATAAAAAATTAGAGGTATCAGGCATGGTTCTTGCCTTCTGGAATTCTTGACAAAATTGAAAAGCAAGGATATTTGCTTAAAAATATTATGTCTAATATAGAAAATGTGCATGTGCGTTCACGAGAAGTCATTTCAGTCGCGTCTGACTCTTGTGACGCTATGGACTGTAGCCCACCAGGCTCGTCTGTTCATGGAATTCTCTAGGCAAGTATATTGGTGTGGGTTGCCATGCCCTCCTCCAGGGGATCTTCCAGACCCGGGACTGAACCCGAGTCTCTTATGTCGCCTGCCCTGGCAGGCGGTTCTTGACCACTAGCACCACCTGGGAAGCCCCCTAGGAGATGTGTACTAGAAGTCAAATGAGTACAAGAAAAAGTGAGAGATGCCAGAGTTAGGAAGGTTAGCAGCAAGGACATTCTGAAACCCAGGTCATATTAAAAGTCACAAGAGGGAAGAGATTTCATCAAATACTAAGCTCCTCTAATTGTTCATTGATGACTAACCACTGACTCATAATCTTGTTCTTTCCTATATATTTCTCACTATTTTATAGTTGACTGCCTTTGAAGACATTAGTTATATCTTCCACATAAAACAACTGAAAAAAAAGAATGAAATTAGTATCTGTTGACAACCTACTATATCCCAGACATTGTAGTCAGAATTTTACATAATATATCCCTACCTCAAACATTTTTTAGAATATAAACACATTCACCATGTTTTTTAAAGATTTAAAAATATTTTTATCTGCATCTTTTATGACAGAGTCTAACCTGGACAAAAACCTTTTTTTTTTTTTTCCAGTAAAACAACTTTGTTGTGGTGTACTTACAGAAAACAAAGACTTATTTTATATTTACAGCTTAATGGGTCTTGACAAATGTATTCTCCTTTATATTCAATCAAGATAGAGAATACTATCTTCACCCCCCAAATTCCCTGATGTTCTTTTGCAACCCGTCTTGGCCTTAGACTGCCTCTGATATGCTGTTGGTCATTGTAAATTCATTTGCATTATCAGGAATTACATCTAAATGAAATCATATGGTATGTACCCTTTTGTATATGGCTTCTTTCATATGGAATGTTTTTGAAATTCGCCCAGGTCCTTGCATGTAGAGGTGGTTAAAGATTTTTTTTTTTTTTAATTTCTTAGTAGTATTTCATCTTATGAATATATTACAGTTTGTTTATCCATTCTCCTATTGATGGACACTTAGGTAGTTTTCATTTGGGAGGATGATAAAATTGGGGTGAACCTTGATTTTCAAGACTTTGTGTAGAAATGTGTTTTTATTTCTCCTGCTGAGCACCTAAGAGGGGGTTGCTGAGCTATGTGACAAGGATACATTTTGCTTTGTGTTTGTTGCATTTTGCTTTTCCAGCAGAAATGTGTGAGAGGTCCAGTTTCTCCTTATCTTCACTAGCACCTGATATTGTTAATATTTTCATGTAAACTTTCTTATTGGTGTGTAGTGGTATCTCACTGTAAATTTAATTTGCTTATCAAATTAAACCAGTCTCTGACAGACTAATGGTATTGAGCATCTTTACTTGGGCTCATTAGACATTTGTTTGGCTTCCTTTGAGAAGTATCTATTCAGATATTTTGCCCACTTTTGTGTTGAGTTGCTTGTGATAGAGTTGTAAGAGTTCTCCATGTTTTGTGGATGCAAATCCTTTGTAAGATACACATATTACAGATATGTTCTCTCCTTCTATGTCTTTTTTTAAAAGAAGACAAGTTTTTAGGGCAGTTCTAGGGTCACCCCAACGTTGAGAGGAAGGTACCAAGAATTCCCACATATCCCCTCTCCCGTCCTCAGCATCCTCCACAAAAGTAGCACATTTGTTACAGCTGATGAGCTGCGCTGACACGCCACTGTCACTCCAGGTCCATCGTTTACCTTTGGCTTCGCTCTTGTTTTACATCCTGTGGGTATGAAAAAAATATATAATGACTTATCTCCATTGTTACAGTATCATGAGGACTGTTTTCACTGCCCTAAAAATCCTTTGTCCTATGCCTATTCATCCCTGCCTTCTCAGACCTCCACAACCACTGATCTTTTTACTATCTCCATAGTTTTGCCTTTTCCAGAAGGTCATATAGTTGCAGTCATTTCGTATGTAGCCTTTTCAGATTGGCTTCTTTCCCTTAGTTATATGCAGTTAAGTCTCCTCCATGTTTTCTCATAGCTTGATAGCTCATTTCTCTTTAATGCTAAATAATATTTCATAGTCAAGATGTACCACAGTTTACCCATTTACTTACTAAGGGGTTATCTTGGTTGCTTTCAAGTTTTGGCAATTATGAATAAAGCTGCTGTAAACATCCATGTGCAGATTTACGTGGACATAAATTTTCATTTCATTTGAATAAATACCAAGGAGCATGATTGCTGAATTGTATGATGAGAGTGTGTTTAGTTTTGATTGTCATTTTATTTTCATAGGTTTCTTTTCTTTTCTTTTTTTTACTAAGAGCAGTAGGTTTTAATTTGATACAGTCCCTTTTACCTCTTTTTGTCTTTTATGGTTTGTGTATGATCTGGTGGCAATTTCACATGTCTAGAGGGAGAATTCACCCCATGCTTAATACTATTAAAGTTCAGTTACTTGATTGACTCTACATGAGGCAGTGATATTGAGGATCATCACATAAGAGTGATTTTATCTTACACATTTATTAACCAGTGCTCTGGATAATGAAGTGATTCATAGGCACTGTCCTCCTAACTGCCTGAATGTCAAAGCAGAGTTATAGAGCCGCAGGGTCAGGAAGGAAATGATAAGACATCCTTTCCATCCATTGGATAAACATTTTAACAGTCAGATCATTTGTCTAATGCACATTTCCAGAACCTGTTTTCATCATAAGCAGCAATGTAGCATAACTCATCTGGATGTTAGAGCAGGAAAAGAAATAAGAACCTTCTCTCCTTTTTGTCATTATAAGATGCCTGCCTGACTTTCCACAGCTTAACAGTGGAACATTTCCAGCTAACATATCACTTGCTTTCAAGTAGAATGATGCCTTTGGAGTGGCTAAGTGGTCCTCTGAGCAGAGTGGGAGCTTTCTAATCAAACCAAGCCCAGGCATGTATGCTAGGCTAGCAGAGTGAGCAGGTCACTGAAATGTCCTGAGCCACGGTTTCCATCATCTGTAAGATTTGAATATATGCATCGAAATATAGTAGGCTCTCACTGCTGCTGCTGCTAAGTCGCTTCAGTCGTGTCCGACTCTGTGCGACCCTAAAGACGGCAGCCCACCAGGCTTCTATGTCCCTGGGATTCTCCAGGCAAGAAGAATACTGGAGTGGGTTGCCATTTCCTTCTCCAGTGCATGAGAGTGAAAACTGAAAGTGAAGGTGCTCAGTCGTGTCCGACTCTTTGAGACCCCATGGACTGTAGGCTACCAGGCTCCTCTGTCCATGGGATTTTCCAGGCAAGAATACAGGAGTGGGTTGCCATTGCCTTCTTCAGGCTCTCACTAGCTGGGTGTTTTTTGGTTTTTTGGTTTTTTACTAATTGGTGATATAAATAATGAATTAGAGAGAAATTTTATTTCTGGTGCATTTTTATCATTAGAAGAAAGAGAACTGAGAAATTCAGGACAAAAATATCTAGATTAAAAACTTGGTCTTTGTTTTCCATAAATCCTATCTAGGTTTGTACTCATGACCATAATCTAATTGTGGTCTTTTTTCACAAGAAGCATGTCTTGGAAGTGATGGATATTGAATTATGTTATTGCTATACAAAACCAGAGAACAAAGTGGCATCACAATTATTTTCAAATCTAAGGCAAACAGATATTATTGAGGGACCTTGTCTTCCTATGAGACCTCTTAAAATTTTGAATAAGTAATAAATTGCACTGCTGATTCAAAACCAAACAATAAGACTACACCAAGAAGCTTTAACCTCCACTGTTCCCCCATCTGTAAAGTTCTCCCTACCTTGTTCCCTAAGTTTTATTACCTACTCTGTTTTTTAAGTCAACTTGGGCAAATATGGGCTTCCCTGGTGGCTCAGACTGTAAACAATCCGCCCGCAATGCAAGAGACCTGGGTTTGATCCCTGGGTTGGGAAGGTCTGGAGGAGAGCATGGCAACCCACTCTAGTATTCTTGCCTGGAGAATCCCCATGGACAGAAGAGCCTGGCGGGCTACAGTCCACGGGGTCGCAAAGAGTCAGACATGACTGAATGACTAAGCACGTGGACAAAAGTTAGTATACTACATACTCTCTTGCACATCTCGCTTATAAAAATGTATGTGTAGAAATTAACATGTCATCCGTACAGAGTGGCCATGCTAAGATTCTGTGTGGCATTCCAACCTTATTGCACGTGCTGCTGAAGTGAAAACCCTGCAAGTCCTTTGCTAAATAAAAAAAGTGACCTGCCTCTCCACCTTGATGACTTGGTACTCTTCATGCCTAGAGGCAGAAAGTGGCAACAGGTAAGAACTCAAGGCCCCTGGAATTTTTGAAGACATAATTCTAGCATGTAACTGCTCAGGGAAAGAGGCTTTGGGAATTCTGATGTTCTTCCCTCTGGCAAAATCGGTCTTGAGGGATTGGTTTTAGCCTGAAGGCTTGTGCTACAAATAGAAGTATGTTTCAGCATAAAAGTTAATATGGCTTTTCATTAAGAGTGAATGTTTTCATGTGTAAAACTTGAAAGGGAAAAGTGTCCAATGTAGTCTTACCTCCTGATTAGAGGAAGTGACTGGAAGGAAATCCTTCTAAGGCAATTGCTTGTAGAGGCGACTTACTTGTCACCCTGGAGGAAACTGTAAGCTTCTTGGAACACTATCTCCCAAGAACATATAGGAGAGGCCTTTCTCTGAGTCGTAATGATGGGTGCAGCACGGCGTTGGAGATGCTGTCATAACTGAAGTTTATTTGGTAGCTAAAATTTCTGAATTCAGTTTTGTCTTTGAGTTTATAAGCATCTCAGCTTGTTTTTCAAAAACCTAAAAGCACATGTATACAATATACATGTATACACATGCCTTATAATAATGGAAGGCAGGAGCAAGTTAGGGTCAGATATACAAATATTAAAAAGTATAAGGTTACCTAAGTCACTCATAATTTATTTACTGAAAATTTATTTATATCATATTATATATTAGGTATGCTTATGATATAATATATGATATGACTTATATGTGGAATCTAAACAAGTAATACAAATGAACTTATTTACAAAACAGAAATAGACTGTACAGACATAGAAAACACACTTATGGTTTCCAAAGGAGAAAGAGGGGAGGGATAAACTAGGAGTTTGGGATTAACAGATACCTACTATATAAAAATATACAGAAGAACTGTATAAAAAAGATCTTCATGACCCAGATAATCATGATGGTGTGATGACTCACCTGGAGCCAGACATCCTGGAATGTGAAGTCAAGTGGGCCTTAGGAAGAAGCATCACTACAAATAAAGCTAGTGGAGGTGATGGAATTCCAGTTGAGCTATTTCAAATCCTGAAAGATGATCCTGTGAAAGTGCTGCACTCAACATGCCAGCAAATTTGGAAAACTCAGCAGTGGCCACAGAACTGGAAAAGGTCCGTTTTCATTCCAATCCCAAAGAGAGGCAATGCCAAAGAATGCTCAAACTACCGCACAGTTGCACTCATCCCACACGCTAGTAAAGTAATGCTTAAAATTCTCCAAGCCAGGCTTCAGCAATATGTGAACTGTGAACTTCCAGATGTTCAAGCTGGTTTTAGAAAAGGCAGAGGAACCAGAGATCCAATTGCCAACATCTGCTGGATCATCAAAAAAGCAAGAGAGTTCCAGAAAAACATCTATTTCTCCTTTATTGACTACGCCAAAGCCTTTGACTGGGTGAATCACAATAAACTGGAAAATTCTGAAACAGATGGGAATACCAGACCACCTGACCTGCCTCTTGAGAAACCTGTATGCAGGTCAGGAAGCAACAGTTAGAACTGGACATGGAACAACAGACTGTTCCAAATAGGAAAAGGAATATGTCAAGGCTATATATTGTCATCCTGCTTATTTAACTTACATGCAGAGCACATCATGAGAAACTCTGAGCTGGTAGAAGCACAAGCTGGAATCAAGATTGCCGGGAGAAATATCAATAACCTCAGATATGCAGATGACACCACCCTTATGGCAGAAAGCAAAGAAGAACTAAAGAATCTCTTGATGAAAGTTTCTGAAAGAGGAGCATGAAAAAGTTGGCTTAAAGCTCAACATTCAGAAAACTAAGATCATGGCATCCGGTCCCATCACTTCATGGCAAATAGATGGGGAAACAGTGGAAACAGTGGCTGACTTTATTTTTCTGGGCTCCAAAATCACTGCAGATGATGATTGCAGTCATGAAATTAAAAGACGCTTACTCCTTGGAAGGAAAGTTATGACCAACCTAGATAATATATTAAAAAGCAGAGACGTTACTTTGCCAACAAAAGTCTGTCTAGTCAAGGCTATGGTTTTTCCAGTGGTAATGTATGGTTGTGAGAGTTGGACTATAAAGAAAGCTGAGCACAGAAGAATTGATGCTTTTGAACTGTGGTGTTGGAGAAGACTCTTGAGAGTCCCTTGGACTGCAAGGAGATCCAACCAGTCCATCCTAAAGGAGATCAGTCCTGGATGTTGATTGGAAGGACTGATGTTGAAGCTGAAACTCCAATACTTTGGCCACCTGATGCGAACAGCTGACTCATTGGAAAAGACCCTGATGCTGGGAAAGACTGAGGGCAGGAGGAGAAGGGTATGACAGAGGATAATATGGTTGGATGGCATCAGCGACGCAATGGACATGGGTTTGAGGGAACTCTGGGAGTTGGTGATGGACAGGGAGGCCTGGTGTGCTGCGGTTCATGGGATTTCAGAGTCGGACACGACTGAGTGACTGAACTGAACTGAACTGAACTATATAAAAAATAGGTAAACAACAAGGACCTTCTGTGTAGTTCAAGGAACTATAGCCAACATTTTTAATAACATATAATGAAAAAGAATAGACATATACATGTATGTACAACTGAATCCCTTTGCTGTTCGCCTGAAACTAGTGAAATGTAAATCAACTATACTTCAATTAAAAACAATAATGATTAAAGAAAGAATTCACTTGTTATTTCCTCAATAGATTTACCTTTATTTCTGTGTTTTACTTCTGCTAATAATCAAGTTTATTTGCATTTACTGAGTGCAAAGCAAGTCTTTAAAAGAACAGGTGCCTTGAAGATAGGAGTAAACCAGTCTGGTGTCCTCTGTTTCTGGGTTGCTAGATAATAATCATCCTGAAGGGCCAGAGTCCTGAGTCCTCAAAAAGGGAGCTCATTTCCAAGGCTGTCACAGTACTCTAGGTGAGAGATAATAGTGGTCCATCCAGTAGCTAGAGGACTCAGTCTGACTTAGTTAATATCCAGTGAACATCTCTCAAGAGAATTTGGGCCAAGCAATGTGCCTGAGTCTCTGCTGTTAACCACTGCACTGTTCTTAAAAAGTAAAACAGTAAGTGACTGTTACAATGATAAAATAGATTGATTTCATTCATGTAAAAGTTTTTGAGCCATGGCTACACCTCTTAGACAACTTTTATTGGATCCCTTCAAGATGCTTATCAGATATGGGTTTTTAATATTGCTTTTTACTTTTCCTAACTCATTTCAGGACAGAGTTCTTAGTTATTTATTTTTATCCCAACACGTGATAAAGAAGTCTTCTTAGAGAAGATGAAGGCTATTTTTTTCTTCCTTTAAAATTTGGACTGAATTGATAATAATAAATAAAGCAAATGATAATTGATACTAGAACTATGAGACCCAGATCATAGGTTTCCCTGTATCTCATCACCTATGGTCTAGACCTGTTAGCCTGTTTCTTTTTATAGGAGGATGCATAGACATATCGGAACCAATGCCATCTGGGGAAGAATAATAATTCAAAAGAAGTTACGGGAAGCATCCATTCAGTCAGTCAGTTATTGAACTGTGGCAGTGCGTTGACTACCGTGCCATCATGTAAAGATGAACATTACAGTCTGGTTGAGGAAACAGCACATAATCTACAGTTATAACGAAGCGTGAGGCACAGACCACAGGAGACATATGTGCAGAACACCGTGGGAGTAGATGGAGGGAGGTGTCAGAAGATGTTGACGGATGAGATGAAGCTAGGAGGAGGTTGCTAGGTGGACAAGGAAATCTGTTGACTAGTTTTTGAACTTATCCAAGAAGAATGAAATTAGTAAGTGCTCATTCTAAAAAAAAAAGTAGTTCACAACTGGGGAAAAGCTGTTTAAAGATTATGCTGGTGTTATTAGGCAGCATATCTTTTGCTCAGGTCCCAGGTATAAGTTAAGACTCTTGATTGTCAGTTAGATGGAATAAACCAGGAGGTTGATGTTGGTTTCTGGATGGCAGGAGTATTATTAGATATAGCTGCTATTGAGAGAATCTATGGTATGACCTGAGTCCTCAGTGATGTTAATAATTTTTAAAGACCTGTTTTGAAGTCTTTCTGCATGGGTAGACTTTAACTTATGAGAATGTTCCTGAGGTTTTGCAGGGAAGTTTAAAAATAAATTTGAATTACTTTTATACAGATCAAAGAAGATTGCAGGTACAGGAACCTTAAATTTAAGACTTTTTATGTAGTCAACATTCTTTTAGTTTTTTGAAGGCATTCAAGCTTGCAATTAAGACAGAAGAGAATGGAATAAAATCAGACTCTGGTGTAACTAAATCTTGGCTTTATCTCTTACCTGCTGTCCTTATTTAATTCATCTTTGCTTAGTCATCTGAAAAATTGGAAAATAGTAGTACTTTTCATCATAGTTGAAAATGATGTTAGTAGACATAAAACACTTAGCAAAATGACTGGCACAGATTAAGTGCTTAATAGTTATTGTTGTTGTTGTTCAGTCACTCATTCGTTCCCGACTCTTTTCAACCCCATAAAGCAGCACGTCAGGCTTCCCTGTCCTTCACTGTCTCCCAGAGTTTGCTCAAACCCACGTCCATTGATTCAGTGATGCCATCCAACCATCTCATCCTCTGTTGCCCTTCTCCTTTTGCCTCCAATCTTTCTCAGCATCAGGGTCTTTTCCAATGTGTTGGCTTTCCGCATCAGGTGGCCAAAGTATTGGAGCTTCAGCTTCAGCATCAGTCTTCCCAATGAATATTCAAAGTTGATCTCCTTTAGGATGGACTGGTTTGATCACCTTGCTGTCCAAGGGACTCTCAAGAGTCTTCTCCAGCACCACAGTTCGAAAACATCAATTCTTCGGTGCTCAGCCATTTTATGGTCTAACGCTCACATCTGTACGTGATTACTGGAAAAACCATAACTTCGACTGTATGGACCTGTGTCAGCAAAGTTATGTCTCTGCTTTTTAATACACTTTGTTTGTTTAATATGCTAGATTTGTCATAGCTTTTCTTCCAAGGAGCAAGTGTCTGTTAATTTCCTGGCTACAGTCACTGTCCACAGTGATTTTGGAGCCCAAGAAAATAAACGGCCACTGTTTCCACTTTTCCCCCCTCTATTTGCCATGAAATGATGGGACTGGATGCCATTATTTTGTTGTTGTTAATTTTTATTGGAGTATAGTTGCTTTACAATGTTGTGTTAGTTTCTGCGGCACAGCAAAGTGAATCAGCTGTGTGTTCATATATGTCCCCTCTTTTTGGGTTTCCTGCCCATTTACGTCGCCAGAGAGCAGTGCGTAGGGTCCCCTGAGCTGTACGGCAGGTCCTCATCAGTCAGCCTTTTCATGCACAGAGAGCGCATGCTTGTGCTCAGTCCTGTCTCTGCGACACTTTGGACCGCTGCCCGCCAGGCTCCTCTGCATGCCAGGAAAAAAATCCACGGGATTTTTCAGGCAAGAAGACGGGACTGGGTTGCCATTTTCTCCTGCAGGGGATGTTCTCCATCCAGGCATCAAAGCCACACCTCCTGCACTGCAAGCAGATTCTTGACCACGGAGCCATCAGAAAGGGTATCTATGTCAATTACAGTCTCCCAATTTATCCTGCCCTCCCTCCCCCCCTTAGTAGTCATACACTTGTTCTCTACATCTGTGTCTCTCTTTCTGCATTGCAAATAAGTTCATCTGAACCATTTTGTAGATTTCACAGATAAGCAATATTATATGATATTTGTCTTTCTCTTTTTGACTTACTTCACTCTTTATGACAATCTCTAGTTCACCCATATCTCTGCAAGTAGCACTATTTCACTCCTTTTATGGCTGAGTATATTCCATTGTATATAAGTACCACATCTTCTTTATCCATTCCTATATTGATGGACATTTAGGTTGCTTTCATGTCCTGGCTAGTGTAAATCATATTGTAATGAACATTGAGGTACATGTATCTTTTTGAATTATGGTTTTCTCTGGGTATTTGCCCAGGAGTGGGATTGCTGGGTCATGTGGTAGATATATTTTTAGTCTTTTAAGGAACCTTCATACTGTTCTTTATGGAACTTTCCAGGTGGTGCTATTGGTAAAGAATCCACCTGCCATTGCAGGAGACTTATGAGATGTGGGTTGGATTCCTGGGTTGGGAAGATCCCCTGGAGTAGGAAGTGGCAACTACTCAATATTCTTGCCTGGAAAATTCCATGGACAGGGCACCAGAGGATAAGATGGCTGAACAGCATCACTGATTCAATGGACATGAACTTGGGCAAACTTTGAGAGGTGGTGAGGAACAGGGAGGCCTGGCATGCTGCAGTCCATGGGGTCACAAAAAGTCAGACACGACTGGGCGACTGAACAACAACAAAGAGACTATATGCTGTAGAATATTTTCTCTCCCCTTGTGATGATCAAAATGTGCTGGCCCAATGTCTCACTTTCTTGGTTCATATTGCCTTATAATAGATACAGATTAATATGATAGTGGTTTTTAATATTTATGGGTTACTCTTTCTAGGTGACAAGGTTAAAAACTAGCAACAGCTTGTAATACACAAAGTTTTGTTTTATTCTTAAATATAGATTAAAAAAAACCTGAATAATACCAGTACTAATTTGCCATGGATGGGAATTATAAGCTAGTGGTGCTATGCAAATGACCACAGTGGGTGATTCATTCTGAAGAACGTGGGAGAATTTTTAAAATCTGAATGATAGTTCTTGACATTTCAGTGTGTGTGTGTGAATGCTCCTGTGCACACATTTAAATTCTCTTTCTACTTCCATTCTTTGCCTACATGTAATTATGACATTCCAAAATAGGCATGGACTTCAGAGCCAATGTTAGTTATTAGATTGTGAAATTAGAATTTCCAGCTCAGCTATTTTATATTCTCTTTATTAAGACTTTCTCAGTGGTTGGTCCTATCCAATCTACAATTATAATGCTGTATTACATCCACAAAATCATCTGAGTTCTCGTAAGAAGGAATATATTTCCTATGAGGCTAGCTCTGGAGGGTCAGCCTTTAGGAAGTCTTTTCTAGAGAAAAATCAGAATGACCAGTGTGGGGGTTCAATGAGCTAGATTCCTTCAGAACTTCACAGTGGTTCTCACCTCAGAGCCTTAACACATACGGGGATTCACTTAAGGTATGTCAAGAGTAATTTCTTGTGAGTAAAATACTAATTTATTTAGCTTCTAAATAAAATACCTAAATGCAAATGGATTGAAAGCTGACCCTACGATTATGTGGTCCTCTTGGGTGAGAGGGAAAGGAACTGTAGTCATAGACATTTTGCATATAGCTTAAAACAGATTCCCCGAACTCTACCCTGCCTCTGAATCTTCAGGAACACTGGTGACATTCAGGTTCCTGGGCCCTTCCTCCGTGAAATTTGATGATGTTCATCCGTGTTGAGGTGTAAACACGCATTGTTAACCAGCAACCCAGGTGACTCAGACTCAAGTGGGAAGAGATCCCATTTTCACAAATAGTCACTGGACTTCACAGAAGGCAACCTGTCTCCAACAGGTCCCATGATTTCCTTCCAGCTTGACTGCCTTGTCCTGGCTCCCGGTCTAAGACTGGCTGGTATGTTCTCAGTAACGAGTGGTTACTTGTCACAGACCCTCATTTCTTATGGCAGGTGCTGACAGCCGCCAATTGCTAATGTGAGTCACCCTCCTCTTCAGTTGCACTAGCAGAGATTGTAGAAGACTTCTCTAAATTATATATCACTGCCACCTACAAATAACAACACAGAAAATGGAAGAACAGTTTTATTCATTTCTAAAGAGTACATGTTATATGAAAAAGCTACTAAATGGATGGGATAAGAGAGGTCTAAAAAGCTAAAGTTATGAGTTGCTTACCCAGTGTGAAGAGAGGTGATAGGGAAAAAAGAAGCAAAATTTTTAAGTATTCATAGCATTCCCCAGCAACGCTACAAACAATACTAGAGTATTTTTGGTTTTGTTTTTTATCTGCAAGCTATAATTGCTATGTTTTATTATAAATTAATACTGCTTATTAATTATGCTCTTTGCTTTGCGCTTTTAAAATTTTTCTTCTGTTTTATCATACCTACTGACAGCTTTTAAAAATACTGACTGTTGCTGAATCCCTAATCATTGATGTTTGAGATTTTTGCATTAATTTAGTATCATGCTTTCAACCACATTATACCCGAGCTAAAAAAAGATAGATGAGTCTTGCTTCATTTGTATACAATGGAAGGTCCATCTTTCCTAACTAGCCATTATTTCTAGAATGTCTCTGTCCATTCACACATGTAAGGGAACTGTTTCTTACAGTTAGGACAGATAGAAACTGTTACAATTTTCTATCATGGAAATTGATGATCTCTTTTAGAATCTTAGAATTATTCAACTCTGGAATAAGGGAAATATTCTACTTATAGTTGGCTATGTGAAGGCAGTAACTGTTTCTTTTTTTAAAAATTGAAGCACAGTTGATATACAGCATTATCTTACAGAGGTACAGTATAGTGATTCACAATTTTTAAAGGTTATACTTCATTTAGTTTTTGTAAAATATTGGCTGTATTCCCCTATTGTACAGTCTATCCTTGTAGCCTATTTCCTACCTCATTGTATCTCTTCCTTGCCCGTATATGGAACCTCCCTGCTTCCCTTTCCCTACTGGTAACCACTAGTTTGTTCTCTATATCTTTGAGTCTGCTTCTTTTTTGTTATATTCACTGTTGTATTTTTTAGATTCCACGTATACGTGCTGTCATACAGTATTGCCTTTCTCTGTTTGACTTGTTTCATTTGGCATAATGCTCGCCAGCTGCATCCATGTTGCTGCAGATGGCAAAGTTTCATTCTTTTATGGCTGAGTAGTGCTCCAGTGGATGTGTGTACCACATCTTCCTTGTCCGTTCATCGGTTGATGGACACTTGGGTTGCTTTTATATCTTGGCAACTGTAAATAATGCTGCTATGAACTTTGAGATGCATGTATCTTTTAAAAATTAGTGTGTGTGTGTTTTTAGGATATATATCCATGGTGGAATTGCCAGATCATATGATAGTTCTATTTTTAGTATTTTGAGAAACGTCCATACCGTTTTCTGCAATAGCTGCAATAATTTACATTCCCACCAACAGTGTACAAGGGTTCCCTTTTCACCACATCCTCACCAGCACTTATTTGTGTTCTTTTTCATGATAGCCATTCTGACAGGTATGAGGTGATATCTTATCATGGTTTTGAATTGCATTTCTCTGATGATTAGCAGTGTTGAACATCATTTTATGTGCCTATCGGCCGTCTGCCTTTCCTCTTTGGAGAAGTGTCTGTTCGCTGCTTCTGCCTATTTTTTAATTGAGTTGTCTTTTTGATGTTGAGTTGAATTAACTGTTTATATATGTGTTGGATATTAATTCTTTATTCATCATATCATTTGTAGATATTTTCTCCCCTTTAGTAGGTTGATTTTTCATTCTGTTGACAGTTCCCTTTGCTGTGCAAAAGCTTTCAAGTTTAATTAGGTCCTACTTGTTAATTTTTTCTTTTTTTTAATTTAGGGGATGGACCCAAAGAAATATTGCTGTGCTTTATGTCAGAGTTTTGTCTGTGTTTACTTCTGAGAGTTTTATAACATCCAGTCTTACATTTAGGTCTTTAATCCATTTTGAGTTTATTTCCGTGTATGGCATTAGAGAATGTTCTAATTTCATTCTTTTACAAGTATTTGTCCAGTCTTCCCAGAACCACTTAATGAAGAGACTGTGTTTTCCCCACTGCATATTCTTGAAGGCAGTAACTATCTCTGATATTCTAGGAATCTTTCATTGTTTCATTTGTTTGTATAGAGAAGTGAAGGATAATATTACAAATTTTACTTAAATTTTTAATGCCGACCATTTTCACATTGTGCTGACCCATGATATGGAAATTGGGCCTCACTTAAGTCCTGTTTTCCAGTCATCACTGATTGGAACACCTACTTATGCTCAGGCAATATAGTCAACACTGAAGAAATAAAAACGAACACGGTAGTCTTTGACGGTCGTCCTGGAGTTAACAGTCTGGTTAGAGAGAGAGGAAAGACACAATAAAAGCTATCGAAGATAACGAGTTTCCTGTAGAAGGAGCAGATACTGAGTGCCATGGAGGCAGTCATCACTCACAGTGTTTCACGGAGTACCAGACTGGCTGGTTGCTGAGAATACGGAGTACAGTCACTGAATTCAAGAAATTCTCATTATAGAGGAGGATGGTGGTTCATTTTAGTCGTAGAGAATTGCACGAAATACTATGAAAGCAAATTCTATTTGCTGGGAGGCAGTGGGAGACAAGGTAGTCTCCTGGAAGAGGTGTAACAGGAAAGAGTCTTAGGTGATGGGCAGGAGTTACCCAGGGAAAGGCAGAGGGCCAAAGGCACGGGTTACAAGGCAGGTTGAAGGGGCAGTGCAAGCAGTTATGATCTCTGGAGCGCTGAGTCCTAGACAGAGGCTGCTGGGAGTTGTAAGTGAAGAAGACAGGCCAGTCCATGTAGGGACCCTTGGCCATCTGAAGAAATGGGACTTTATCCTGTCCCTGGGGGACACTGAAAGTTAAGAGGGCAGTGAAACAGCCAGGTTTAATTTTACATTCTGGCAGTTACATAGCTGATGGTTTTAAGAAAGACAGTACTAAGAGCTCAGACCCTGAACTGACAGTGCTTGTGAATCGTAATGGGCTTCCCTGTTGGCTCAGATGGTAAAGAATCCGCCTGCAATGTGGGAGACCCAGGCCTGATCCCCGGGTTAAGAAGATCCCCTGGAGAGGAGAATGGCTACCCACTCCAGAACTCTTGCCTGAAGAATTCCATGGGCAGAGGAGACCGGCAGGCTATAGTCCATGGGGTCACAAAGAGTGGTCCGTGACTGAAGCAACTTAGCACACACGTGAGTCGTGACAGTTTTAACACAGGCAGCCCACTGTTGAACAGGATGGTAGCCGAGCGCTGCAGACGTCAAACCAGTAGCATGTAGTGGCCGGTTGATATGAGAAGCGACGATGAAGGAGAAAAATCAAGAATGACACCCAGAGTTCTTGTTTGAATCCCAACGTGGATGCTGGTGCCACTGTCTCAGATCCGGCGGGAGAGACAGGTGTGAAGAGAAAGATGCTCAACTTGGTTTTGGGAACATGGGTTTGAGGGGCCCATGTCACTCTTAGGGGAGCCATCACAGATAAATATTTGAACATGAAAGGGAATCTGGGCAGGGGATTTGGATTTGGGACACCCCCCACCCCCACCCCCCGCCCCCCGCCCAGGGCTATCAGGGTAGTTGGAAAAATCTGAGTTCTATTTTGGACACAGTCAATTCCTGGAGCCATTAGAATGTGGCCATGCCCATCCAAAACTCAGAAGTGAGATTGAGGGAGATAGATTTTGCAGCCTTCTATGTGGACTGTATTTCTTTCAGCTCACACAAAATATGATAAATGAGGTGGTTAAATCTACCCAAGTGCTGGGAGGAAGATGTAAAAGATGAAATTAATGAAGCACCGAATAAAGAAGGTCCATAAAAACTGAGCATCACAATCTGTTTGTTGTTGTCTTAGTCGCTAAGTCGTGCCCGACTCTTTGTGATCCCGTGGAATGTAGGTTGCCAAGCTCCTCTGTCCGTGGGATTTCCCAGGCCAGAAGACTGGAGTGAGTTGCTGTTTCCTTCCGTAGGGATCTTCCTGACCCAGGGTTTGAACCTGCATCTCCTGCATTGGCAGGCAGGTTCTTTCCCACTGAGCCACCAGGGAAGCCCATCACATCTATTAGGCTGTGAGAAGATTGACTGGTGAAGTGATGCAGTCATTAGTGAAAACGCTGAGCTGGGAAAATAGTTGCTAAAGTTGTAATTTCTCTGGTTGTCACTTTGTGGGACTGCAGTGTAACAGTTCGTGCTAGTTCGGGTTTTCCAATCTTCGGTGGTCCCATCTGGTTCATATTCTAAGACCCAAATTGTGAGGTCAGGATGAGGACATGGTTCTTCCAATTGAAGAAGTTATTATTACTTGCAACCATTCAATTTCACATTTCACAGCACATCGTTGTATTTTTTCTGTACTTGATTCATGTGTAAGTTGAGACAGAGGAACACAGCGGGCAGCTGGCCTCCTTCTGACGCTAACTCTGTACACTGAAGCCGTGAGCCCAGTTCATTTTCAGGCTTAACGGCCACTTTCAGCATTGGCTGCCCACTGGAATCATCTGGGAGCTTTTATTAAGCAGGATGCATTGAGTAGCCCCCAGAAATTATGATTCAGTTGCTGTAGGGTGGGGCCCGGGAGTGCTAAGTCGCTTCAGTAGTGTCCAACTCTGTGACGCTATGGATTGTAGCCCGCTAGGCTCCTCTGTCCACGGGACTCTCCAGGCCAGAATACTGGAGTGGGTTGACGTGTCCTTCTCCAGGGGATCTTTCCCAACCCAGGGATCGAACCTGCATCTCTTCTACCTCCTGCTTTGGTGGGTGGGTTCTTTATGACTATCACCACCTGGGAAGTGGGCCCCAGGCAGTCATATGCTTTAAAAGTCCCCCAGGTGATTCTCGTGTGTAGACAAGCTTGAGAATCACTTGTCAAGTAAGGAAACAGATGCTTTGCCAACTCAGAGCAGTGGGAAGAAATCCAGTAAGATAAATAATGTGTGTGAAAGTATAATATTTATTATAAGAGGGTACTGAGGAATGAAATGGCGAAGTCCCAGGAAAGAGGCACAAAAAGGTGTTTGTTTTTGTTTTGTTTGTTTGTGAGTTTTAACCTTAAAAGATTTCTGTGCCAGGGTGAGCGTTTGACTCAGGCAGTAGACAGTCTGGAAGTTTCTGTGGTTCTCACAGCAGCCAGGAGACCTATGAACGCCCTCCTGTCTGAGCAGGCATTTTACGTGGCCCCACCCCCTCTGATGGAATAGCTTTGTTAGCCATATATTTATAATTGCTTCCCTTGGGATGTCTGTGCCTTTTTCCTGTTTTCTAAGCTATCCACGTGCCTCTCCACTTTCTTTATGTATCTCCAGGCAGCACATTCCAAGACACGCATTCTGTCTTCTAGGCTTCACCCTTAATAACTGTTTGGCTTTGGGCAAGTTATTTGAATTCCTTTTACATCCATTTCTTCATCTGTACTCAAGTATGTTGTGAAAGTTAAATCAGATAGTACATCTAAAGTGTTTAGCACAGTGCTGGTAGATTATAAGCTCCCCAAAATGGTTTTCAGTGCACATTGGCATTTAACTTCCTCAGAGCTAAAGAGAGCCCCAGTTACGCATACCAACAGTATGGACTGCAGAGGATCATCACTTAGCTGTAGTTTTATTGTACAAACACTGGGTCTGACCCCAGAGCCCCATCTTTATTAAGGTTCAGTTTAAATTCCTGGTAGGAACAGTCGATGATAGCAAATGCCCTGGTTCCATCACAGACAAATGAATTGGGTTCCATCAGACAAATGAATCTTCAGGAAGTAACCTAGACATCATTGGGCAATGATTGTATAAAAACATTGCACAAGAAGATGCTGAATATTATGCTGAGAACAAATAACAATGTTACTGCAATCTAGTTTTGGTCCAGAGCCTTGCATGAAATCACAAGCAATTAACCCTCAGAGACCTCTGTCCATTAATAGTGACTCTGCTTTGATTTCAGTAGAGGTCTGAGTAATATTATCTTTTTACAGTTTGTATCTCTATACACAAGTGAAAACATCTATCACTGAGTAATGAAGAATGATAACTGAATAATATCATCAGTTTATTGAAAAAGTATAAAATGATCATTGATCTGTCAGCTAGGTAATTCTATTGAACTTGACCTCACTATAGATGTACCTTGGAGATATGGTTCCAGACCATGACAGCAAAGTGAATATCACAGTAAAGTGAATCACAGAATTTTTTTTGTTCCCTAGTGCATATAAAAGTTATGTTTATAGTATAATCTATTAAGTGTGCAGTATTATATCTATACCTTCATTAAAAATTGTTAAAAATGCTAACCATCATCTGAGCCTTCAGCAAGTCTTAGTTGTAATATCAAAGATCACAGATCACCATAACAAATATAACAATGAAAAAGCTTGAAATATTGCAAGAATGACCAAATATGACAAAGATGACAGGAAGCAAGCAGATGCTGTTGGAAGCGTGGCGGTAGACTTGCTCCATGCAAGTTTGCCACAAACCTTCAGCTTGTAAAAAGCTCTGTATCTGCAGATCAGGATAAAGTGAAGCGTGATAAAACGAGGTTTGCCTGTACACAAAAATCAACAGAGATGATCCAGGAATTACAAAAACTTACCTATTTTCCCCTCACCCCCAACAGTGATAATTTCCTTAAGAAACCGAAGTGCCATGTGAGAACACCATTTTGTATTTCCCTGGAGTCATTACCACCATTTCTGCCTTTTGATGTCTACCATCTGCACCTCTGTCAACTAGAAGTCTCTCCACACTGCAGTTAAGTGATTCGTTCTCCCAGGTTGTTCTAAGTCTTTTTATGTTGATACATTCATTGAGAATCCTGAATGCTAAGTTCAGTTTTTCCAGATTCTAAAATGCTGCTTTAATACCTGTTCAGGTAAGTTCACCCTAGAACTGTGTTGTTGGGTGGAAACCTACTCTGCTCCATCCTGGGCTGGATGGATTTGTGTGTTTAGACCAGGCTGGCCCCAGGCCAAACTGTGATGTCAGCATGTCTAGCTAACCTCAGTGCTTTGCCAGATACTCATGGTAAATGAATGGATGAGTGAATGGCCACGTGCATAGATGAATGGGTGAAGAATGAAGGGGATGGAATAAATTACTAAGGTCAGATGAGAAACTGCTTTTGCTAGTGAGAAGATGAATTTCCTCTACTTACCACCTTGATTTTCATCAAATTCCTTCTTTATTTCCAACTAAACTTGACCCCTGGGTTGGGAAGATCCCCTGGAGAAGGGAAAGGCTTCCCACTCCAGTGTTCTGGCCCAGAGAATTCCATGGACTGTATAGTCCATGGGGTCACAAAGAGTTGGACCCGACTGAGCGACTTTCACTCACTGAAGCTTTCACGCTTCCTGTAAGTAAACGACTTTTAGGGTAGTGCTCATTGAGTCAGCTCAGCCATCTCTCCCACATGGCATACGATTGGTAGGGTCTTCAGGTAGGGTGATCCCTGCAGCGGTCACTAGAGGTCAGGACAGAGCTGGGAACCAGGTGGGCAGAGGGCCATTAGGCTCAAAGCATGGAACTTGGGAGACCAAGCCCAGTCCTGGTTTTAGAGCGGGAGTAGACAAAATCTCAGTTAGAAGCCATAAACAAATATCAATCCAGGAAGGATGAGCAGAATAGGAAGCAGACAGGGCACAAGTATTAATAGGACTCCAGAGTCAAAACAGAACAGGGATCCTGGAAACCCTTGGATACCAACGCCATTATCAGGGAAAATGGGAACCACAGTCTGGAGATAAAATTAGAACTTTTGCAGGAAGAGTAAACAAGCTAATGTCCAAACAGCATCTGAGTGGGTTCTAACCACTATTACATATCTGTTGGATATCAATTAAAAACAATTTCCTTATAACATTTGCAATTAGTCATAACTTTTGACCTCAATTTTTCATCTTAATTTGAGAGACCTCACATATTAGTCAAAAGAGCATGTAAAATTGTCTCCTTTACCCCAAGAAATTTGTTGATTGTCTAATTTTACCATTCACAATATGTCTTGTTGTACATACAGTGAGTTTGTGTCCATCAAAAGCTGACCATGAATAAATCAGTATAAATTGTAGTAGAGACAACATAATGTATCTGTAAGGAAGAGTGTTTTGACAGAATAGAGACTGAAAAGGGTTATTTATTTCTTCATTTTGGTAAATGTTTAAGAACAAGATAGTTCTAGTTGAAATTATCATAGTTTCAGAATGGAAAATAATAGGTTTTATAGGGCCTGAAGTTTGTTATATTTGGGGGAAACCTCTTTGATTTGATTGTAAATGAATTAATTATGAATACAAAATTACATATGCAAGCAAATAATTGTTTTAAATGACAAAAACAAAAGAAATTACAAATCCTTGTAATTTGAAAAATATAAGAAACATCATAAAATCTAGAAATATTTTTGTTAATGATTTGTCTGATACATTTCTATTATGTCTTTTTTTCATTGGTTTTTTGGCTATGTTCTTTTCTTAAATTTATTTATTTTTAATTGAAGAATAATTGCTTTACTGCATGTTCTTTATATGATAAAGTTTGTAGGATCATTTTTTTATAGATAGAATAGAAAGGTATTTCAGTCTCTTTGTTAGCATAATTGATCAGAATGTGTGTGTGCAAGTTTACATGTGTATACATGTATGTTTTACTTATTGATTATGTAGAAAAGTTTTTTTCATTTTCACACCACTTTTGGTAGCATCATATACAAATTTGATCTGTAGACAAATTTGGCAGACCCCTATGAGCTTTCTCTCATATATGAGCTGTAGGCTTTTAAAACATTTCAGGTTTTCTTATGCAATATCTAATCTTTAAGAACTATTTAAGTTGATGATGCTCATTTACCAGTTTGTCATTGCTGTCCTTGTAGTAATGATATATTTAAAATTTTGTGTTATCTTTGCTGTCATCCATATTTTGTAGGAAATCAGCAAGAAATAAAAACTTTTTCCAGGGTCTATGGATTCACTCCTTTTGGTTAACTGAATATTCAAACTGTGAAAGAGGGTTGATTCATTACTTCTCTTTAAAATATATTTCCTCCTCTTAATAAATCATTGCTTTTGGTAGATAATTTTTATCTGATGGTTTTGTTACAGTCCTCTTCTTGATACTAGACTGATTTCATTGCTGATTATTATTGCTTTCACTTAATTTTCATTTAATTATTTTTATCAACATTTTCTCTCAAGTCTTTAATGAATGCTGTTAGAGATAAAATAAGCTACTTTTCATGTATGCTTAAAGCAGGCATTAGTAAATACTCAGACTGTTTAAATTGTGATGAGAATGGTGATTTTTCAATTCAGCATTCTCTTAGCCAAGTACCCAAAATACTCATAGCCATTGAGATATGTCTGATGTGTGATGGAGGAAAAGTCAGAATGAAAACGGACAGTGTTCCTATCTAAGGCAATTAAAATATCCCATTTTTATAACTTTAGCAAAAATATATGAACTTTCGGTTATGCCATACAAGTTAAGGGAATCTGAAAATTTATGCTTCTTTGGCTTTATAGCAAATCTTTTTATGAACGACCCCTAACATATGCATCTATAATTTGCATATGAAAGTATGAGCTATGACCCAATCATTTACAATATAATCTGTGTGGCACTAGGTAATATCCAAAAAATTGTAATTTTCAGTTAAAAAAGACATGATCCTAAATTTTTGCAAGCAACATCTGTATTAGTATTTGTAAATACCCTGATACAGGAAATAGGGAAAAACAGTAATATACTTGAAAACCAGTGAAATAAAAGTTATATGCCACATACACGTACTCACAGACTGCTTGCTAATGCTAATAGCATGACCTGCTTTGAGATCTGATGAGAGGAACAACAGCCTATCATAATTCTATAATTTGGTATCTCTAAAACCCAAATTCAGCACTTCCCTGAATCTTGCCAGTCATGCTCATCATATAATACGCAGGAAGTTTCACTCTAACTTAGATAATGAATGAGAAAGGACATATGAGTCTGCCTTGGGCATTGTCCCTGGTAAATAACCATCCGGATTATATCTTAAACAGAGCAGAATCTCAATAAACATTTGCTGATTTTAACTGAATTATTACTTTATTCAGGTGCTATTACTTATTTTGAAGTGCAGCTAGTGTGTTACCATTTAAGAATCTGACTCCTAGAATCTCAGTTTGTCCAAAGCTTATGCATATAAATTTGACCCTTACCACTAAGCTCTAAGAGTTCTGCACCCTCTCTTTCTCCTCATTTTTTAACGAATAGCATTGTTTCAAGTTATGTGAGACCAATAGCACATGTGAAATATCATGTAAAATGTAAGGCACATCCGAACCAAGAATTGATTTTTTTCTTTGTAATCAGTGGATTAAAACTGTTGGACATTTGCATCAAATTACCATACCTGCCAGAGCTGTTAGATTTGTGTTTACTCAAATTGTTCCCCCAGTAAGCACAAAGGTTCTGAATTTTTACATGTAGCCCATTGTTTGAACAATTGCAGCCAAAATATAATTTGATTTCTAAAAGTTCTGATAATTATTTTAATTTGTCAAACATGCATGATCCTTTAAAGATTTCTCTCTTTATTTTTAATTTGAATCTTTCCCTAACTTATCAAGTAGGCTTCTTTGAAAGCTCTCTTTAAAGTATTTATTTGTGTTACATATCAGATTGCCCTTCATCTCACCAATCAAGGGAATAACTATGCAGTCTTCTTAAGAAAGGGTAGCATATGTAGGAAACCAGATAATCAAGAATTGTACTTTTCTCTCACTAATCTTGGCATTCCTTTAGAGCAATGAGAATTCTTTTGTGAAATGGGTTGTGATTCAATGAGTATGATATCTTTTCTTTCTCTGGAGAATGAAAAGGGTTTTGGGTTAGAATAAAAGAACTATTTTTGAAGAATATGATGAATGTTGTGTAAAATCAATGCTGTATTTTGCAATCTACATTTTCTTTTTCCCTGTGTTTTCCAGGCAGTTCTTTTTCCTCTGTTACATACTAGTGAAATATTCTTAAAGCAGTTTCTGGTTGGAGGCATGACAGTTAAGATTGTTGTCGACTCCTTGGCTATTTGATTCAGAAAACACCTTCTCTGTTACTTACACAACATGCATAATATGTGGTGATTTTTCATTAATTCCACACTTAGGAATTTAAATTTCATAAAGAAATTAAATTTCATTCAGTTTGCTAAGTATTTATGGAAGCAATTAATGTGTACAGTATTGTGTTAGTAACTGCAGATGATACAGAAATAGAACAGATAAAAGTTTTACTCAAGAAAGTGACAATGAAATAAAGAAAGTTAAAAAGCATCCAAATAAATACAGTACAAAATTCAATGAGAAATACCTAAAATGTGCAAAATATTAAGAATTAGAGAGGAAAATATGTCAGGTTTGGGAGGCATTGGGAAAGACTTTATGAACGAAGGACCATTTGAGATGAGTCTCAAAGTTTCAGGAGGGTGATCAGTAGACGGAGGTGCCTCTTTCCAGCTTGCAAGTGACCAGAAACAAAACACAGAGGAAGAGGTTGAAGCCAGGACATCCTGCTGGATCTTAACACTAATTTTTGCCATAAGTCCACTCTATGTCACTGTAGAAAAGCAAATTACTCTCATTTATCTTCTCCCTAGTCAAGGCTATGGTTTTTCCAGTGGTTATGTATCGATGTGAGAGTTGGACTGTAAAGAAAGGTGATGCAGAAAAATTGATGCTTTTGAACGGTGGTGTTGGAGAAGACTCTTGAGATTCCCTTGGACTGCAAGGAGATCCAATCAGTCCATCCTAAAGGAGATCAGTCCTGGGTGTTCATTGGAAGGACTGATGTTGAAGCCGAAACTCCAATACTCTGGCCAGCTGATGTGAAGAGCTGACTCATTGGAAACGACTCTGATGCTGGGAAAGACTGAGGGCAGGAGGAGAAAGGGAAGACAGAGGATGAGATGGTTGGATGGCATCACCAACTCAATGGACGTGAGTTTGAGTGAACTCTGGGAGTTGGTGATGGACAGGGAGGCCTGGCATGCTGTGGTTCATGGGGTCGCAAAGAGTTGGACATGACTGAATGACTGAACTGAACTGATCTTCTCCCTGAAATGAAGATGTTGGACTCATGACTCTAATGTGCTCTGTAGTGTTCTGAAGTAGGAACAAATATTAGTGTAGCAAGTAGGAGTTAATGAGTGGTCACTCATTAGCTTTGTGTCACTAACCTGCTCAGGCCTTGATAACTCATTTTAAAGTGAGTTTGAGTGAGTCAGAAACCTCTTCAAAATTCTCTCTGTAGCTCTGCAATTATAATTAAACAGGAACCCAGAACCAAATTCTATTACCATATCCTTACCAGAGGTAAAGGAATGTTTCCTTTTTGTTCTTTTAATTGTGGGTATTCTAGTCCATCAGTGAATAGTGCTGTTCCTTGCCCACAGTGGTTGGTCAGTAAGTACATACTGAGTGACCGCTAGTGTCAGGAAATGTGGCAAGTCACTAAGTAGTCATGAGAAGGGTAGATATGGTGCTTTGCACGATGCTATATATTCAGAAGGGGTGTATATACAAAGATAACTAGGAATCCTGGATAAAATACAATATGTGTCAAAAAATGTGGTAGAAAAAATTGGTATTCATTCATTAAACATTTAATTAGCTACATCTCTGTTCAGGATAAATGCCCGGGGAACCTAGAAATGATCTTGACTAACTCAGATATACTCCCTTAACTGAACTCATAATAACCATAGCAAATATTGCAGGCATGATACATGCTATAAAAAATGTAAGGTACCATGAGCACAAAAAAGCAGGGTACCGGATCTAGTATGATGGATTGGAGGAACATTTCTGAGGATGTGATGCTTGAGCTGAGAGCTAAAGGATAAAGAGAGTGAAACTGGGAAAGAACTATTATTTCAGGTCAGATGAGGTAGGTGGGAATGTGCATGTAGATCAGGCTCAGAGTGGATAGCTGGTGTTGCAGGTAAAGATGGGTTTGGTTAGAGAGAGAACCTGGAATTTTATGTGAAATGGAAAGCCATCCACAGGATTTTAAACAATAAATAACATAAATTGACTATGTCTTGAAAATATCATCTTGGCTGCAATGTGGAAAACAGACTGGAGGAATGAAGGGTGAAAACAGGGAGGGCAGTTAAGAGGCTATTGCATGAGGCCAAGAGATGATGACTTGAACTTGTAGGGTTGCCCCAAGTTTTCAGTTTTGAAAAAATGCAATATTCAGAAAGAGCAATAAAGTGAATGTAATAATATAAGGTATGCTCAAATGTGGATCCTAAAACCAAACCAAATGAACAAAGAAAACAAAACTGACAGATACAGAGGACATAATTCTGCCTTCCCTGCCCAAATAATTGGATGGTAACTAGACTTATTGTGGTGATTATTCCACAGGGCATAGAAGTATTGAATCGTTATGTTGTATACACCGAAACTAATATGATGCTATACGTCAATCATACCTCAATAGATTAAAAGAAAAACTTATAATAAAGATGTTTCTAAATAGTTACGTGTAAGCTGCTTTCAGCTTAATATTTTTTCAGTGAAAGGAAATCACCCAAACTGTAATTAATGTAGGCAAATGTTTAGCAATACTTTTAATAAAGACATTTCTAACTAAGAAAAAAACAAATAAGGAAAATGTGGAGAACTTTGAGTGAGAGAGATGGTGTCCTATTTGGGCAGGGAAGGCAGAAAAGTGAAGGTGAAAGTACCTGGGTTAGATCTCTGGTTTGGGAAGACCCCCTGCAGAAGGGGTAGGCTACCCACTCCAGTATTCTTGGGCTTCCCTTGTGGCTCAGCTGGTAAAGAATCTGCCTGCAATGCAGAAGACCCCAGTTCAATTCCTGGGTCAATTCCCTGGAGAAGGGAATGGCTACCCACTCCAGTACTCTGGCCTGGAGAATTCCAGTCCATGGGGTCACAAAGAGTCAGACACAACTGAGTGACTTTCACTGAGTGGCTTTAACTGGAGCTCTGACTCTCTTATGCAATGTGGAAAAAATATTGAACATGAGAGCTAGATTGAATACCTATCTTAGGAAATGGAAGAATATTCCTTAAGTAATAAAGGACAAGAGGCTGTTTTTGAATCAATGGGAAAGGTCATTGGAGAGGCAAATTTTTTTTCTTTTTCTTTTTAATTGGAGGATAATTGGCTTCTCCAATGGCTCAGTAGGTAAAGAATCTACCTGCAATGCAGGAGATGCAGGAAACGCAGGTTTGATCCCAGGGTCAGGAAGATCCCCTGGAGGAGGATATGGCAACCCACCCCAGTATTCTTGCCTAAAAAATTCCATGGACAGAGGAGCCTGGCAGGCTGCATACAGTCCAGGGGTCACAAAGGGTCAGACACAACCAAGCACGGGGCAGAATTGTTTTACAAAGTTGTGTTGGCTTCTGACACAGAGCGACATGCAAATCAGCCGTGATAGATATATATTGCCTCCCCCTTGAGCCCCCTTCCCACCACCCTCTCCCCACCCCTGCAGATCATCACACAGTGCTGGGCTGGGCTCCCTGTTACAAGGGGCAGGCTTGGTCTTTATTCTGTACTGAATATCAAGAAATGTGCTTGAGGACCTAACATCACAGTGGGGATAATTAGAATATTTCACTTCCCTTCATTCTCCCTGCATGTCCTGTCTCCCTGAGGTTATAACTTGGGGAGTAAATCAAGATTTCAACTGAAACTGTTACCAAAGCACTCCACAGTTCCTGGTGATTCTCATTATTATTTTTCCAGTTGAGCTTAACTCCTAAGGTTCTTTAACATGCCGGTCTTGTCTTTCTTCTCAGATGGGTGAGAACAGTTTCCTTCCCTAAAGAGAAATATTTCCATTTAAATAGATTCAGTGCATCAGAATATAGAGTTGTTTTGGTTCTAGGGTTTGCATAAGAAATGTAGTACATTTCTGCCGTGTGAGTGTAATTCCCTCCCTCAGAAAAATGGACTTATCCTTAAAGGGTTGCTCTATTTGGATTGTGACAAAATACATTAACTCATAGACATACTTAATAAGAAACACCAAATATTAAAATGGCAAAAAGGGCCCAACATCCCCTGCCTACATACAAGTGTTTGTAAACCATCACTCAGGTTCATCCCTGATTCACGGCAGATTCAACCCGGCAGTAATGACTATTGGGCTGCCACATAACTTTTTCTTTTCCTAACACCAGTACTTTTCTTATTTATAAAGCAGTGAAGAAGAACAACCCAGTAAATAAAAAACCCTATGTGTCGATAAATCTCATTGCCTTAATTCAAAATAGATCTAACAGGACTGTTGCAGAGAGGCCGGTTTTGACTCCATGTTGGAAACTTTCTTTGACTTGCTTTTGTCATTATGTTGCTGTTGTTAGGTTGCTAAGTCCTGTCTGACTCTTTGTTTCCCCATGGACTGCAGCACACCAGGCCTCCCTGTCCCTCACCATCTCCCGGAGTTCACCCAAGTTCATGTCCATTGAATCAGGGATGCCATCAACCATCTCATCCTCGACCACCCTCTTCTCCTTTTGCCTTCAGTCTTTCTCAGCATCAGCATCTTACAATCGTATATAATGGCTTGCCTCAAAGGACCCCGCCTGTCTGCCTGACTGTAAATGCATTTATAAGCCAAGGAGGGCCAAGGATTGCCGGCAACTACCAAGAGCCAGGAAAGAGGCGTGGGACAATTTCTTTCTCAGAGTTTCCAGGAGGAACTGACCCAGCTAACACCCTGATTTTGTGCTTCTGATAAATTTCTGTCATTTTAAGCCCTCTGTGTGAGGGCTCAGTCACTCAGTCATGTCAGACTCTGTGACCCCGTGGACTGGAGCCCACCAGGTTCCTCTGTCCAGGGAATTTCCCAGGCAAGAATACTGGAGTGGGTTGCCATTTCCTTCTCCAGGGGATCTTCCCCTCCCAGGGACTGAGCCCCCGTCTTCTGCATTGGCAGGTGGACTCTTTATGGCTGAGCCACCTGGGCAGCCTTTACGCCATGCATTTGGTGATAACTGGTGATGACTGCCCTAGAAACTGAAGAACTCCCTTCCAGTCTAGCTTTATTTCTGTCTCTTCTCCTCTTGCTCACTCTGCTTCAGCCACAGTGGCCTCTCTGCTGCTCCTTAGACAACCAGAACATACTCCTATCTTGAGTCTTTGCACTCGCTATTTCCGCTCTTGGAAATTGTCTTCCCCCAGATACATGAATGACTTGCCCAGTCATCTCTTGAGATGCTTTGCTCAAAGATGACTTCTTTCTCCAGGGCTTCCTTGATCATCTTATTTTATTTTTAAATTTTATTTATTTATTTGATCATCTTATTTTAAATTGCACACCTTCCTCCTCTCCCTACCCACTCCTTGTCCTTCTCCCTGCTCCATTAGTCCTTCCAGCAGGTGTCACTCCTTGGCAGATATTTTACCCCTTTATTTTCATTTTGGATGGCTCCTTCCTCTAGTCTGTGGGCTGCGTGGGTGCCAATCTTTACTGCTTCTGTCACGCCCGTATCCCCAACACCAGTAACTGTGTGTCTCAGCATACCCAGGCAGAGGAAGAAAAGCTGAAACTCGAGAAGGTTACTTTACTTCCTCCAGCAGAAAAAATGGCACTTGTTATTTGCCTCTACAAGGATGTAGTTACTGGCTACTGCAGCTGCTGACCCTCAACACACCCTGAAAGGAGTTCAGGGTTGAGATCAGTAAATGAAGCACTCTGTGCTCTGGGAAAAACTAATAGAATAAACCTTTATATAGATGTTTGGAAGACTTTATGAAAGCAGTTCTTACATCTTATATCTAGAAAAGCACTAAGGTCATCAACAGTGACATCTGCTCCTTTTGAATAGCAGCAAGCTTCTGCAGGGATGTGTGTTTGACTGCACACACTACCACTTCACTCAGATCTTAGTTTATACTGACCTCTCCGCTACCTCTTCAATGCAGTTTCTCAGAGCTATCTGAGATGCTGTCTCCCAGGCTACAGTCCTCATTTTGCCCCCAAGTAAAGCTTCACTCACAACTTTCATGTTGTGCATTTTGTCTTCAGTCAGTACTTCACATTTATTTTTCTAATTAACTGATCCACCCATCAAATATTTATTGAGTCTCTGAGCTCAATGCTTTGATCTGTAAAACTTGGTCCTGGCCCACAGGGAGCTTAAAACTTAAAAGGATAAATAACATATACAAAAGAAAAGAAGTAAGTGAGGGTACCGGAAAGTCTCTGAGGGTATCATTTTCCCATACTGTGTCCAACAGTATTTTGAGCATTTAAAATACTTTATTAACTTTCCAGTTTTGTAGATCATGCTTTCTGAAAAGTCACAATACGGACCAGTGAGTGACGCAAAACATAAAGTCGTCCCTCCCCAAAGCACGACGTGCTAAAGAGCCCAGAAGGGAGAGGTCATTTCAGGCGGACATTCAGGGAAGGTGTTCGGGCAAAGCTATTGAAGGGAGGCCTGATTTTGGTTGGTAGAGATGATCAGAATGTACTCCAAGAACAGCAAATAATGCTGTAATGTGCTGTGTCTTAATACAGTGCCCTGGCGAATGTGCAGGGTCTCCAGGCTTTGTGGGAGAGAAGCCGGGAAAGGGAGGTGATAGGCCGAAATATCCTCTATATGGTTTGATTCCTCTAATGCTATTTGACAGAGAAATGGGTAGGAGTCGTCTGTCATTCAAAAACTTTGTGACTCAGGCTTCTTCCCTGCAACCCTTCTGCCTCCTTAGTTTCTTTTCCCTTGGCACCATCCATGTTAAGTACTAAAGCCCCACGCTCAATCCAGGACTGCAACAAGAATCTGATCCTCGTGGAAACTGGCAAATTGGCTGACTGAGAGGTATTAATTGAATCTGTTTTTCATTCTTGGTTTGCCTGAAGGGGGTACTATTGAGAAGGGAAAGTTTCCAAGTTCTCACTCCCAGTTATGGTGTTTGTCACCTCTAATCAAGCCATCCCTCTTAGGCAGACTTGACATCTAAAACGCTGGGCTTTCTTCTTCTTCAGGGTCAGCCATGCCCCCTGTCTTGCATGTAGTAGGTACTCAGGAAAGGTAGTTAACTTGGATTTATATTTAATTTGACTTGTTTATTGGTTGCTGTCTCTTCTTCTTAACCTTCCCAGATGTAAGCCCTTGATTACATTCATCATCTTCCCATTCCCTCATCGAGGTTGCAGAACTGGACACATATCAGACACCCTATTAAAACTTGTCTAACTGAACTCAGTTCTCATGGAGTAAATACCGTGTCCCTACTCTCATATCTGTGTGGATAAATTTCAAATCTCTGTATCTGACCAGACATTTTCTTTTGACCCTGTATCTCCTGAAGTGTAATATTCTAAGCAGATGTTGAATATATAATCAGGAGATAGGGATTAAAGCTTTGGCTGTGCTCTCTGCTGAGTATATGTGTTTAGAGCAAAACCTAATGTTTCTGTTGTATGGTTTTCTCATCTGAAAAGTAGAGGTGATAGTAATCGTATCCATATCTCATTTGGAAAATGAGCTGAGATTGGTGAGTGAGCTTTGTGAGTAGTTGTGCTTTCCTAGGTCACCTTTGTGGTGATGGAATGTCTCCCCTTGGATATTTGCCATCATATCCTCAACACTCAATCCCTCCACAAATTCTGTTCCTCTTTGGAATTTTCCTTTGTCTTTTAATGACACTGCCACTCTCTTAGGTTTAAAATCGGTTCCTATTTTTTAATTGTCCCTTTTCTTTGTTTTCTTTATTTAGTTGCTCTTCAGGTGTATTGATTCTTCCTTCAAAATGTATTTCAAACTTGTCTACTCCAGGGTAAAAATTTGTCCTAAACTCCTGCTTTTGTCTTCTAACTGATATCCGTTTTTCGTGATATTTCACAACCCCAACCCACTTCAAACATCACCAACCAGATTTACTTTCAAAAAACATTGCTGGGTCATCGTACTTTCCAAACGTCGTATTTTCCTTCACGTGTTTTCCATTGTACATCTTTGATTCATTCATTTGTTCTTTTCATTAACTTTTTAACATCTTTTAAATGCTGGTTTCATGCCTAGACTACTTACAAGGCGCTAAGGATGCATAAGTAAAGACCCACAGATTCAGGAAGACTTTGGAGTTCTCATTAGAATGAAGATATTTAAATTCTGCATCTATCCTGCCCCTCCAATCTTCATTTCCTTTCCCCTCAAGCTCAATGCTCACCCCCAGCCCACTATAGGCAACCTTGATTCTTCACTCTTCCATGACTAAAACGTTACATTCGGATCTGATTTCAAGATACACTGTTCATGCTGCTTCCCAGCCCAGAATGTCCTTCATTTGTTAAGCAAACGTATTGATCAAGGCGCTTTGTGCAAGGCAAAATCCATTCTGCTTATACTTGTGGGTCTAATTTAAAATGTGCTTTGTCCCAGTTGAACTCAAGTTGAAAATCCTAATGGCTTCATCTGTGCCTTCTGGGGATACAGGATGCTGAATTATTCACTGCCTTATGATTTTGCTTTTTTGTGTGTTTGTCTTGCTTCTACGCAATGAGATGATAAACTCAAGAAGTTTAGAGGCTTGTTAACTTCCTACATTTCCTCCCCTTGCGATATACCCAGCCCCACCACACAATGAGCTGCCTACAGAAAACATTTTGCAAATGCTTTTTAATAAAATGAAGTATTGAAGAATGAGATACTGGCCTAATCCATTGCTCACTGTGACAAAGCAACTTACTAATGTTTGTTCTGTGGATGATGAGTTCTGTCAGGAAATGGAATTGGGCATGAGCACGCTTGCGCATACACACACACACACACACACACACACACACACACATACACACACAGACTTCCCTATTCAGTCAAATGTGTTTGAGAAATAATGGGTTAAATAAAATTAAACTAGTTTATTTATACCAGGACTCCTCAGATCCCTTAATATGCTAATAAAAATTGACTTCTTCCAACCAGAACTGTAGTTTCTCAAATTTATTTAGCTACAGAACACAGATGTTTTTGTTGTGGCTCATTCTTAATATTAGTGAGCAACAGTCACACACCTCTGGAATTGCCAGTTTTAGACTCAGTAAACCGATGAGTTCCTCAAGTTCAGTTCCAGATATGAAATAGCTGCAGGAAGTAACACAGGACTTCATTCCATTTCATCATCTTCATGGTAACCCTCCAGAGATTATCAAAAGCTGCAAATAATAAAAACAAATATAAAGCAAAGCACCATTGGAATGTTACAAAGGGGTCATTATTGGAGAATAAAAGGGCAGTGATGACCCTGTATGTCTAACTTATAGAGGTTATGTAGCAGGTAGAATTGAAGCTGGCAGGCTTATGCAATAAACAATGGATTAAGATTCAGAAGAACTGTCCCCTCCCCGGCCCCGACGGGCGGGCGGGCGGCCCTGAGGAGGCGGGAAGGGGAGGGCTGGGTCGGCCGGCGGGCAGACAACGATGCCGAACTTCTGCGCGGCCCCCAACTGCACGCGGAAGAGCACGCAGTCGGACCTGGCCTTCTTCAGGTTCCCTCGGTCCGGCCAGATGCCAGAAGTGGGTGGAGAACTGTAGGAGGGCAGACTTAGAAGATAAAACACCTGATCAGCTAAACAAACATTATCGACTGTGCGCCAAACACTTTGAGACCTCTATGATCTGCAGAACTAGTCCTTACAGGACAGTTCTCCGAGATAATGCCATACCAACAATATTCGATCTTACCAGTCATTTGAATAATCCACATAGTAGACACAGAAAACGAATAAAAGAATTGAGTGAAGATGAAATCAGGACACTGAAACAGAAAAAAATTGATGAAACTTCTGAACAGGAACCAAAACATAAAGAAGTAAACAACAGCAATGCTCAGAATCCCAGTGCAGAAGAAGGGGGTGAAGAGCAGGATGAGGACATTTTACCTTTAACTCTTGAAGAGAAGGAAAACAAAGAATATTTAAAATCTTTATTTGAAATTTTTATTCTTATGGGAAAACAAAACATACCTCTGGATGGACATGAAGCTGATGAAATCCCAGAAGGTCTTTTTACTCCTGATAACTTTCAAGCACTGCTGGAGTGCCGGATCAATTCTGGTGAAGAGGTTCTGAGAAAGCGCTTTGAGACAACAGCAGTGAACACACTGTTCTGTTCCAAGACGCAGCAGAAACAGATGCTGGAGATCTGCGAGAGCTGCATTCGGGAAGAGACCCTCAGGGAGGTGAGAGACTCTCACTTCTTTTCCATCATCACTGACGATGTGGTGGACATCGCGGGGGAAGAGCACCTGCCTGTGTTGGTGAGGTTTGTCGATGAAGCTCACAACCTGAGAGAGGAATTTGTAGGCTTCCTGCCTTATGAAGCTGATGCAGAAATTTTGGCTGTGAAATTTCACACTACAATAACTGAGAAATGGGGATTAAACATGGAGTACTGTCGTGGCCAGGCTTACATTGTGTCTAGTGGATTTTCATTCAAAATGAAAGTTGTTGCTTCTAGACTTTTAGAGAAATATCCCCAAGCTATCTACACTCTCTGCTCTTCCTGTGCCTTAAATATGTGGTTGGCAAAATCAGTGCCTGTTATGGGAGTATCTGTCGCATTAGGAACAATTGAGGAAGTTTGTTCTTTTTTTCATCGATCACCACAACTGCTTTTAGAGCTTGAAAATGTAATTTCTGTCCTCTTTCAGAACAATGAAGAAAGGGGCAAAGAACTGAAGGAAATTTGCCATTCTCAGTGGACAGGCAGGCATGATGCTTTTGAAATCTTAGTGGACCTCCTACAAGCACTTGTTTTATGTTTAGATGGTATAAATAGTGATACAAATGTTAGATGGAATAACTACATAGCTGGCCGAGCATTTGTCCTCTGTAGTGCGATAACAGATTTTGATTTCATCGTTACCATTGTTGTTCTTAAAAATGTTTTATCTTTTACAAGAGCCTTTGGGAAAAATCTTCAGGGGCAAACCTCTGATGTCTTTTTTGCAGCCAGTAGCTTGACTGCAGTGTTACATTCTCTAAATGAAGTGATGGAAAATATTGAAGTTTATCATGAATTTTGGTTTGAGGAAGCCACAAATTTGGCAACCAAACTTGATATTCAGATGAAACTCCCAGGGAAATTTCGCAGAGCTCAGCACAGTAACCTGGAATCTCAGCTAACCTCTGAGAGTTACTATAAAGAAACTCTAAGTGTTCCAACTGTGGAACACATTATTCAGGAACTGAAAGATATATTCTCAGAACAGCACCTCAAAGCTCTTAAGTGCTTATCCCTGGTACCCTCTGTCATGGGACAGCTCAAATTCAATACGTCAGAGGAGCACCATGCTGACATGTACCGAAGTGACTTACCTAATCCTGACACACTCTCTGCTGAGCTGCATTGTTGGAGAATCAAATGGAAACACAGAGGGAAAGATATAGAACTTCCATCCACTATTTATGAAGCCCTTCATCTACCAGACATCAAGTTTTTTCCTAATGTTTATGCATTGCTGAAGGTCCTATGTATTCTTCCTGTGATGAAAGTTGAGAATGAACGCTATGAAAATGGGCGAAAGCGTCTCAAAGCATACTTGAGGAACACTTTGACAGATCAAAGATCAAGTAACTTGGCTTTGCTTAACATAAATTTTGATATTAAACATGATTTGGATTTAATGGTGGATACATATATCAAACTCTATACAAGTAAGTCAGAGCTTCCTACAGATAATTCAGAAACCATTGAAAATACCTAAGGGACTTTGAATCTAGACTTTCTCTTATATTTGATATTTGAAAAAAAAAACTTGTAAGAAATTTAAAAATATCTTACAGAAAAGTTGTAAGGGTAGGCCACTTAATCACTGAATATCTTGACCTGTAGGCCTCCCATTGAGTACATTAGTCATTGATAATCTGCCTGTTTAAACGGCCTGTTCGAATGCCCATGCTTTGGAGATCTAACTGTTCTTCCAGAAGATAGCACTGAAAGTACCATATTACAGTTTTATGTGATGTCTGCTAATGGCACTTTGGAACTGTTTTAGTTAAGTGATTTTAGACATTACGTTTATCACTGTGGATCAAATTGTCAGGTATTAAGTTATCAGATCTTTGAAAAAATAAAGTTAGAGGAGGTATGGGAGGAAGGAATGCATTTTGTAAAATGTTACAGTGAAGCTCATGACTGACTTTTGAATAGTAGGAGTTATAAGTATGCTATTAAAAATCTGTAAAGGACAGTTAAGAAAATTATCAGACTACAAGAGAAACGTGTAAGCTTGTCAAACAAGGATTTCAGTGTAGATTTTCTCTTTATCAAGTGAAGTTAAAGCAACAAGTTAAAATTTGAATGGAAGAGCCTGCCATTGTTGTTCCACATCTGGTTATTGCTGTTTACATTCCTTTATTGAGCCTACGTCTTCGTAAGCTTTTTGGCAGGTATGTGTTGAACACTTCAGTTTCGTGGTCAAGAAAGGATCAGAGGCCATGGATACTGACAACTGATTTGTCTGTTTTCTTCTGTCTTTTTCCATGACTGTATCTACTGCCTCATCTTGATTTACAAGCAAAGCCTAGAAAGCCTACAAAAAGAAGTGTTTTGTAGTTTATCTAGGAATAATACAGAAAAATTGCTGTTATTTTTGGTGAAGAAAATCAATTTTGTATAGTTTATTTCAACCTAAATAAAATGTGAATTTTGTGTAAAAAAAAAAAAAAAGATTCAGAAGAACTGGCTTCCATTCTTGCCTTGCCCTTAACTGCCCTAAGAAGTGAGCAGATAATTTACTATGTCCAGTTGTCAGTATTTTTTCCATTTATAAAATGAAGTGAAAGTCACTCGGTCGTGTCCAAATCTTTGTGATCCCATGGACTATTCAGTCCATGGAATTCTCCAGGCCAGAGTACTGGAGTGGGTAGCCTTTCCCTTCTCCAGAGGATCTTCCCAACCCAGGGATAGAACCCAGCTCTGCCACATTACAGGTAGATTCTTTACCAGCTAAACCACCAGGGAAGCCCATAAAATGAAGTTCAGTTCAGTTCAGTCACTCAGTCGTGTCTGACTCTTTGCGACCCCATGGACTGCAGCACACCAAGCCTCCCTGTCCATCACCAACTCCAGGAGTTTACCCAAACTCATGTCCATTGAGATGGTGATGCCATCCAACCATCACATCCTCTGTTGTCCCCTTCTCCTCCTGTCTTCCATCATTCCCAGCATCAGGGTCTTTTCGAATGAATCAGTTCTTTGCATCAGGTGGCCAAAGTATTGGAGCTTCAGCTTCAGCATCAGTCCTTCCAATGAATATTCAGGACTGATCTCCTTTAGGATGGACTGGTTGGATCTCCTTGCAGTCCAAGGGACTCTCAAGAGTCTTCTCTAACACCACAGTTCAAAAGCATCAATTCTTCAGCACTCAGCTTTCTTTATAGTTCAATTGTCATACAATGAAGGGGTTAGGTTAAATAAATACTAGTGTCTGAGTGCCAATGTTTCTGTCCTTTTCATTTTAGTTGTGTCTTACTCTGCATACAGATTCATGAAGCATGCCTCCAGACATCTACGTAGTGCATGAAATGCTAGAAATCTCCAATAAGGGATGTGCAGGTGACTGACTCTTGTTTTATATGCCCTCTGGTCGTTTGTGTGCGGTTCCCCAGAGAGAATAAACTCAGCTTCATTGTAAAGTGAAGAAGCGATGCCTGCAGAGGGAATTTTTAATGTGAATCATGGAGCTAAATCATCACTAACTAATGCATCCTAATGTGACTTTCCTAATGGCTTCTTCAGAAGGTTGCTCCTGGTTCACTTTGGGCTCTTCCTTTAATAGTACTAAATGATGAGAATGTAGGCATTTGGCCACAACTGATAAGAAACCTTTAAAGACTATCCAGTTCGCTTCAGTTGTGAGTGAATACAAATTTGGACTCTAGACTTAAACAGAGAAGGGGGGAACACTTTGGTCTATCACAAAGATTTTTCCCATCTTGAAAGCCAAAGATTTTTTTTTGTCCAAGACTTTTAGCATATAGCCTAAAGGAAATGAAACACTAAAGTACTTTCTCCATTTTTCCTCTGAAATGTTTGCTCTAATACTCCCCAAGCAGGTTTGCACATGGGTAAATAATCCGGAAGGGCAAATAACTCTACACACAACCAAGGTTTACCCAGTGGCTCATACCGACATAGGGTAGGCGGTATTGACTTTTCAGGAGTCACCAGCTGTTCTAACCAAATGGTTAGAGGTCATAGTATAATCCTCCTGTGAGATAATGGCCGTGAGGGCGTTTGATTGCAATAACTGTTTAACTCCCTATATTTTCAAGAGAACCACCAGTAGATGGTGAGTGATTAATGGTCTTTCAAACAAGATACAACTAAAAATAATACAAGTAGGACCTGTTGGTATCAAGGTGTTCACCGACACAGTGAGACAATCATTTTATTTTGGTATTTTAGATAATAACCCTGAATACCATGAAGTCAGCAAAGGTTGTTTATCTTCCATTTTTATCTTATTTAATGTACACTCATTTCATTCCATCTGGTCAGTCCTCAACAAGTGGAAGTCAGACTTTGGTTCTTTTGCTTGCTTCCCACAATTCACCAAAGAGCACACAAAATCACCACCACTGCCGCCCTCTGCATGTAGAATTTGCTATTGTTGTATGGTTGAGCTCTGCCTACTGTGTGGATGCAGGAAGCTCAGCCTTATCGCCAATGTGTTCTTAGTCGCTTAGTCGTGTCCAACTCTTTGCGACCCCGTGGACTGTAGCCCGCCAGGCTCCTCTGTCCATGGAGATTCTCCAGGCAAGAATACTGGAGTAGGTTGCCATGCCCTCCTCTAGGGGATCTTCTCAACCCAGGGATAGAACTCAGGTTTCCTGTATTGCAGGCAGATTCTTAACCATCTGAGCCACCAGGGAATCCTTATAGAGGAATCAAATTGTAACGGAATGTTTTGCTCCATTAAAGTAACCTAGAATCATTTCAGGGAATTCCTATGTTGAGGGAGCTAGTGAAAAACTAAATGATGATCAGAGACATAATGATAAGTAAGAGATGACTCTTTCTGCCAAGAATCCCAAGCCAGTAGAGACACAGGGAAGTCAGGCCAGCACCAGCCACAGTACCGCCCAGTAGGAGCCACTGCAGACAAGGAAGGTGTCTGGTGGCTGGATGGGTACCCTGAGAAGGTGAGACTTGAGCTCCCATTGAGAGGTGGAGTAGAAATTCATCAGATAGATAAAGGGGAAATCGTTTTAACAGTAAATCCAAAGAAAAGATGGGGTTAGAGAGTGAAGCATGTTATAGGAATGGAAAAATGTTCCCTATGGATAAAGCATGAAGGTGTTTGTGGAGATGGGAGGACTGTGATGCTGTAATAACAGGTGATGGTCAAACAGTGAAGAGTCTTGAAGGGCAAACAATCTTGAAATTAAAAAAAAAATTATTGCCTCAAGTCAATAAAGAGCCATTGAGAACTTTTACATTCTCTTTCCTACACTCAAAGTAAATATTCTTTTCATATACACTAAAAGGGAACACCCACAGGCTTTCTATATTTGATTTCATCTTTGCCTCTTGTCTCTTATATTCTCATCAGTGAACTACCCCCTCAGGGCAGGCAACATTAACAATCTAATCTAACCTTCACTTTCTCATGATTCATGTAATCATATACAAATGTATAAAAGCACACATAGATGGAGTTGTCGTTGTTTAAAAAGAATTTACTCATTTTTCTATTCTTTTCTGCATCTTGCGTTTCTCACTTAATGCCTCTTTGAAGCTCCTCCAGATTAGCTTACATTTTCAAGGCTTCATGAAATGTGAATATCATATTTTCCATGTTTACTTAATTCATCTGTTCATCTATTGTTATGGCTTTTCTTTGCCTTCAGCTTATATATACTTATGTGTGTATGCATGCTCAGTTGCTTTAGTCATATCCGACTCTTCGTGACCCTGTGGACTGTAGCCCACCAGTCCATGGGGATTCTCCAGGCAAGAATGCTAGAGTAGGTTGCCATTCCCTTCTCGGGGGATCTTCCTGACCCAGGGATCAAACCTGAGTCTCCTGCATCTACAACATTGACAGGCAGGTTCTTTACTTACTGAGCCACCTGGGAAGCCCATATATACACATACATATACCTATATATTCTTACAAACCTGTTGCTATTTCTAGGGTGAATACTTGATTTTAATAAATTTCCATATTCTCAGGCAGTTATAACAGCACACATATCTGCTAGCAGTACATGAGGACACCTTTTATTACACAACTTTTATAGCACTGGATGATATAGTTCTTTTTCCTTTTGGATGATCCATTGTATATTAAATTTTAACATTATAGCCACCTCATTAGTACAATAGAGCACAATTTCTTCTATTCACCATTGGGATTTCATCTTTTGGGACTAGCTTTCCATTTTTTGCTCACTGTAGTTGTATAATTTTTTCTTGTTAATTTTTGAGAGCTCTTTGTCTGTGGTCTGTGAGAGTAATACTTATTTAAAATCTATTTTGTCTGATGAATTTTAATAACAGTATATTTTGTCATACAAAAGATTTAATGTTTATATGTTATCTTTTCATTTCTAACATTGGTGTTTCTGGTTGTGGTTAAGAAGGTCTTCTTTTCTCCTACATTGTACATGTATTTAATGAGATGTTCTTTCACAATTTTGTGGTGTTATTTATTTTAATGATGTCTCTAACTCATGTGGCATTTATTTTTGTATATAAGGTATGTTGGGTCCAATTTCTTTCCCTTTAGTTAAGTAGCCTGTTGGGCCACATTATTTATTAAGTAAGCTGCTCTTTCCTTCATTACACCAAAATATTTCAATACAACCTAGTTGTTGTGGCTCAGTTGCTAAGTCATGTCCGACCCTTTGAGATCCCATGGACTGTAGCACACCAGGCTCCTATGTCCTCCAATGTCTCCCAGAGTTTGCTGTCACCTTCAAAATTCTTCTATATTCTGGGATCTTTTTCTGGATTCTCAAATCTGTTTCATTGATTATTTTTTCTGTTCCTATGCCAATACTATGCATTTTAAGCACAGCCTTAGAGTGCTTTCTGCTATCTGCAGAAAGGGCAAGGCTTATCCCTTCTTTAACATTATTTTTCAAAATTTTCTTCACTCTTCTTGTTCTATATAGATGCTAGCATCATTTGATCTGATTCAAAAAATCTTTTTGGGGCTCTAATTAGAATTGAATTAAATTTATATATCAATTTTGGGAGCAAAGTCTCTAAAGTTTTCCTCACTTAAGTTCTGTCCCTTTCTTGTTAAACTGAAGAGTCTTCAGTTGTGGCTTTGCCTGACCAGATGTGCATTTTAAATGTCCAGTGCAGCATCAGAATGGAGAAGACGTCAATAAAACCACGCAAGGAAGTCCATTATGTGATATTGTCACTGTGCAGAAGATGCTGAGTCTAGGATATGGCAGTGACAGGTGGGCCAAGAAGGGACTGACTGAAAAGAGAGTTATTTTGCAGATAAAGATCAGCTTCAATTTTTAATGGAATCAATTCAGAAGTTAAAGGAGACATAGAAATATTTAATGACTTAGGTTCTTGTGCCATTCATAATGAGATGACAGAGTAAGGTAAACATTTCCAAGAGTAGAGAAACAATGAGCTCAATATAGGACGTATTTCCTTTTTAAAATGTCTAGTAATGTGAATTTGGAGTTGAAGTGAGAGATCTGGTTTAGAAGCATAACGGGGGCATCATAGGGTGAAGATTATAGTTGAGGGGTGTGTGTGTATGTGGAGAGGGTGAGATTTCCCCCAAAGACCATGCAAAATAAGAAGATAAAAGTTCTTTAAAGGAATTCTTCCACTCTCTCTTTAAAACATCGAATCAGATCTATGTTTGGCAAAGTGACAAAGGATATTTCTACTTGTGAAGAAGCCAGGCAAGGGATAAGTATCCACTCAGTTTTCCTAAAATAGAAGGATAGATTAAAACCAGCAGCCTAGGACACTGTGATCTGAAGACTGTGGGTAAGAATAAATATTTACTTTGTTTATGGTGTTGAGGAAGTCTAGTCACTTTCAATGTATGACAAAACCCACTGAAATGTTGTGAAGTAATTAGCCTCCAACTAATAAAAAAATTAAAAAAAAAAAAATATCTGGCACATACAAAAAAAAAAAAATATATCATCTGTATTACTTGATGGAGTAAAGACTTGCTCATTTGCACACATTCACTGATACACATGCAAATCCGCACAAACACATTGATTTATTCAGAAGCGCCTCTGATTTCTTTGTGATGCTTTTGCTTTTTGATGAGCTGCCATGTTTATTTCTAATAATGAGTTTCTTTAGAGAGTGTGTCTCTTCACCTCCAATGATAATATTATCAGTATAGTCACATAGAGGTCCTGGGTGGGTATTGCTTTGTTAAATGACATTTGGCAGCTGGCTGGCGAGGTTTAGCCAATTGCCATGCCAGATATTTAGTAACATAATGTATCATGGGTTGGATGCCAATGGTTCTTGGACCATTTCCTCTCTGTGCTTACGTGCTATGGGCCCAGGGGGGTGACTAGCAAAGTGGCATGCTTTATTCATCTGTGAATAACAGCATGTGCAAATGAAGCCAGGGAATTAGAACTCTCCTTCCTTTGCTGGGGAAAAGACTGTTCTGGTGGCTCATCCTTAATTCTGCATTGGCCTCTGGGCTTATCCTTATTGATTGTTCCCACATTTTCATGCAGCAATTTGAATCAAAATGTAGGATGTTTCAGTTAAAAATTGTATGCCTCCAAACTTCAAACAGACGTGAAGTCTGAGAGTAAGAGATGTTTTGCATTTAACTACTTATATTGAATTAGGACAGTGAAGATCCTTACTCTAAATCCAGTTCTCCTTTATTAATTATTGCAAAGTAATATCTAGTGCATTATATTTTATATTCAATTTGTTGCATACTTAGTAAAGTGAAAGTCGCTCAGTCGTGTCCAACTATTTTCAACCCCATGGACTACACAGTCCAGGAAATTCTCCAGGCCAGAATACTGGAGTGGGTAGCCATTCCATTCTCCAGGGGATCTTCCCAACCCAGGGATCGAACCCAGGTCTTCCACATTGCAGGCGGATTCTTTACCAGCTGAGCCACAAGGGAAGCCTGAGATACTAGAGGGGTGGCCTATCCCTTCTCCAGCAGATCTTCCCAACCCAGGAATCTAACCAGGGTCTCTTGCATTGCAGGAAGATTCTTTACCAACTGAACTAGCAGGGAAACCCACATAATTAGTAAGGAATACTTCTATTGATTCACTTAGTTAACAAGATTTTAATCAGGATATACTGTGTACGGGCTTCCCAGGTGGCGCTAGTGGTAAAGAATCTGATGCCTGTCCTCGTAGGAGATGCAAGAGATGAGGGTGTGATCCCTGGGTCAGGAAGATCCCCTGGAGAAGGATATGGCAACCCACTCCAGTATTCTTGCCTGGAAAAATCCCATGGACAGAGGAGCCTGGTGGGCTACAATCCATGGGGTCCCAGAGAGTTGGACACGACTGCGCCCCTGAGCACACACACTGCTGTCCACACTGAACACTGCTACACACACAGCGACTGAGCCTGTGTATAATCACTAGGCCAGATGCTGTCCCATCCCGTATACTTAAATACGTGCGATTCTTACTGCTTTCATTTGTTGGCTCCTTTCTTTGTGCAGCTCACCTTTGCTACCTGGAAGCTCAGCACACATAGCATGCGGCCTGGGGGAGGTCGCTGAAAAGGCAGCGGGGGTGCCTGCACCAAGCGTGGAGATGACTTTGGCCTGATTCTCCCCAGGCCAAGGAAACAGCTGGTGGAGGCTCCTCCCTGGAAAGGGAAGGGGTATCACCATAGTGGTGAGCTCCAGTTCCTTCCTGTACAAGTGTGGCTCAGCGTGATGGCCTCTGCTCTGTCTCCATGGCTATTATTTACTATTCCTTTCCGTCATGCCACTCGGGTCAAATTGACCTTGTCTTCTAAGCATTTGTGTGTGTGTGTGTGTGTGTGTGTGTGTATGTTAGCTGCTCAGTCATGTCCAACTCTTTGCGACCCCATGGACTGAGCCCACCATGCTCTTCTGTCCGTGGGATTCTCCAGGCAAGAACACTGGAGTGGGTTGCTATTTCCTCCTCCAGGGGATCGTCCCAACCCAGGGATCGAACCCTTGTCTCTTATGTCTCTTGCATTGACAGGTGGGTTCTTTACCGCTAGCACCACCTGGGAAGCCCTAAGCACTTGACTCTGTCTTAATTGTTGCAGATACACATAAAGAAAGATTTTTTACATGAGAATACACACTTGTAGCAGAGGGTACAGATAATAAAGCAGGATTATTATCTGCTTTATTATGCTGCTTCCTAAAGCCAGAAAGTGTCAATGAATTTAACTTTTGACTGGTAGGAAATATACCTTCTATTTTTTTTTTTTTTTTGTAACATCTTCATTTTCTTCAAATGGTAACCAGAGGAATCTTCAAAAGAAACTGTACGTTGTGGCAGCCTGGATGGGAGGGGAGTTTAGGGGAGCATGGACACATGGACATGTATGGCTGAGTCCCAGAATTGTCACGACATTGTTAATCATCTGTTGCTGTTGTTTAGTTGTTAATCTGTGTCTGACTCTTCTGTAACCCCATAGACCATCACCCACCAGGCTCCTCCATCCTTGGGGTTTCCCAGGCAAGAATTGGAATGAGTTGCCATAACCTTTTCCAGGGTCTCTTCCAGACCCAGGGATAGAACCTGCTTGTCACTCACTGGCAGGTGGATCCCTTACCACTGAGCCACTAGGAAGACCCAATCAGCTATATCACAATGCAAAATAGAAAGTTTTGAAAAAGGAAACTATATAAATGAATAACTAAAATGCACACAAAGTGTCTCTGCCAAATATATTCTCAATCAGCACTCTACTCTTCACCTCTCCCCCTCAAAAAAAGTGAGTGCTATCAGAAAAAAATCATAGATTATCATTCAGAAGTAATTATAATCCTGTAAGGTCAATTTTTATACTGGGAACACTCCCCTGAAGGGGTTACTATATTAATAGATAAATTATAGTGAGCATCTCTTCTATATGACCAACTCAGAGCTAGGTGCTTTGTTTGTGTGTTGCCTCATTAATCCTTCCAAAACTCCACAAGGAAGGTACCATTATTATTTCGCTTTGCAGACAAGAAAACAGAGACCCAGAGAGGTAAACTGGGTTAACTGACTAAGGCTATGTAGATTTTAAGGCGTGAAACCAAACCTGAATGCAAGATGTTTGACAGACTTCTAAGTTCTAGGAGAACTTAACTACCCCAATAGTCTCAATCTCAATAATTATGTAAGCTGCTGACTATTCACTACTTGCTATATTCCAGAGAGATGGCACAGCTTTGCATAACTCTGTTGCATTCACTTCTTGTTGTGACTTGGAGAAATTGAGACTATTCATTTCTATGTTCATTTCCACTTTATAATGAAGAAACACTGTTTAGTAATTGATCAAGGTGCTCAAATAACATCTTCTTCCTGCCATTCTTTATCTTCATATCCTGCTTTATTATTTTATTTTCCCAGCACTGACTTCCATCTGACAGTTTTGTAATCACTTGTATATTGTCAGTCCCCTCTCACTCCATCGAAGGCTCCTTGTGTTTTGCTTACCTATGCATCCCCAGGGCCTAGATCTGTGCCTTAGGAACACAATGAGCATAACAGATATTTGCTCAGAGGTTGAATGAATAAATACAAAAGAATTTGTGTGTTTCTGGCGGCTGTCAGTCATTGCTCTTGCATCCTGGGAGGAACTTGGCCTCTGTCATTTCCAGTGCATCTTCAGAGAACCTGGCCCTGGGGTGGGCACTTCAGCTTTTCACCCAGGCTTAACTTGGGGAATGTGTCTGCCATTCTCCTTTTGCACAGCCCCCACCCAGAGGACGCCATGACAACACTGTCAGCATGAAGCAGCTCCGAAATTGTGCAAAGCCCAGAAATGATGTCTGGCACATCCTCAAGCTCCCATTAGCTAAATGATGGAATGTAGCAGTTGCACTTTAGACCTTTTTCTTGAGGCTGGAATTGATGCCAATTTGACAGTATTCCATCCGTTACACTTCCAGAAAACAGGCTGAATTTCTTGGCCTAATTTTTGTCCTCTTGGCATCATATTGCCAAGGAAAATGGATCTAGGAATTTGCTCCCCTGCCTCAAACCCAGGCATTAATGTGGTCCTTTCCGCATCCATAAACTCTTGCCATCTTTTTCAACTGCCAAGCTTTGTATCCTAGCCTTTAGGATGGTACTAGTGTATGCGGGCCCCATGGAGTCTGACCCCAGAATAACTGTGAATTGAATCTAATAACCCCTTGAAATCTAACCCTTGTATAATTCATCTTCCGCTCCTACTACCCCCCAATAGAACCACTTGTATGTCTCCCACGTCAGCCATGCTACCTTCGCTCACAGCTTTTGCTCATGTTGTCCGCTCTCCCTGAACATCACCCCTCCTCTTGGCGACCTCATCGTTCTCTGGTCTCTCCGCCTTTCTCCTTGAAACCCCCACCGCCCACGTGAGCGCCTGATCAGCATCAGTGCCATCGCTCACCATCGTACGCCTGTTGAGTGTCTGGGCGCTTTGCAGTGTCCCAGACTCTGGGAAGCGTTGTGATACTATAAGGCAACCTGAGGAAAATGCTGAGGCCCTCTGGCATTTCCACAGATGATTTCTCGTGGAAAAGATTGGGAGTTACTACACTGTGATCATAGCTCTGAGACTTAGGTGCTGCTTGATCAGGAAATAGGTCAGATGTGACATTACGAGCAGACATGTAGCATTTGTGAATCCCTTGGTATAAATCCCATTTGTTTGCAAATCGATTTTCTTGACTTCAGTGTTTTTAGGAAACAGAGAGAAACTGGCCTTTCAGTATTTCCAATGAGGAAAGAAAGATGCCCGTAATGTCAGCTATGAGCTACAGCACCACCCCTCCTCGGGATGGTCTCCTGCTCAGACAGGCGAGGCCTGGCTTCAGGCGGAGCCCCCCAACCCCCACTACTCATCACACACCTTTGCATTTCACCCCAGAACCAATGAACTGATCCTTCTCTGAGGCCTCAACCATGGATAAAATCAGGCTTGGTAGAGTCACCTTTGGGGAGTGTGAGCAGCCTGGGGCCTGCCTTTTGTAGGCAACAGGGGCCAGTAAAGCTCAAGTGTCTGGTCTCTCTCCCTGGTTTCCTGAAAGCTCCACCTTCTGTGGTTGAATGACTCATAGAAAGGACAGCCCAGAAGACAGGTGCCATCGCTGCTTTGAGGAGATTGCAAAACCAGCAGTGAACAACGCAGAAGACTTCCTTTTCTTTCTGGAGGAGAGAGTCTAGAGGGTGTTGCTGTGATGCCCTTGTGCAGATTTCTGTGCGGACCCCTTCATTATTCTGCAACTATCAGTTTATGTGCCTGCCTCTTGGACTATGGAAATCTTTGGAGTCTTTTCATTTTTGTGTCCACAGTGCTCAGAGTAACTCCATCTCCCAAGCAGTCACATACAGACTATTTGGTGACTAAATGAATCTGATCACAATAACATAATCATATATAATAATTGGGTACTGAGAAGCCTTCTTTATTCATTTACATTTTGGGAGAAGGGAGATACATTCTTAAATTTGCAACACCTTTTATAAGGCAAAATAATTGTTATAGCTTTGAAGAATATGAGCTCTGGCCTGTTAAAGTACAGTAGTGACAAAGGATAAATGTTGAGTGGTGAGAAAGGAGAAGAGACCATTCAAAACATGGAACTACAGAACTCACAGAAAAATTAAGGATGGGATGGGGGCTGGTGGTGAATGGAAAAATGTTACTAGCAATGCATTGATGAAAAAACATTTTTACAGAGTTGGAAATCAGAACAGTATTTTTGCAGCCCAGCATACCTGCATAGTTAAGCTCTAGCTGCACTTAAGTTCAGTGGGAAGTTCTCCAAGAAAAACCGGAAGAATTTAGGAGAAATTTAGTAAGCAGCATGGAGATAACTTACCTTTTGTTTAAGTAATTAATTTGTGTGCTGAAGAACTTGTCCCTGTGTTCTTGGCTGTGGTTCTTTAGGGTGACTGTATTTAGCATTCGGTATTTATTTGCTATTTGTCTTAATTTTCCCTTTACCTCCTTAAAAATAGATTTAAATGGAAAATAGTATTTCCTTATTTCCTTCATGATATAATCAAAAACAAAGTTCCTCACAAATTTCATTAGGAATTGACTATTTGGTTTTTAAGTACTTCTTTCAGTATAATGAGTGGCATTTTCTCTTAGTCTATTTCTCACTTTTACTTACTGATTCTGGTAAAAAAGACAAAATAACAGGACAAGGAAAACTTACTAAAGAAGTCAGTGTGCATATGAAGAATCTCCTCCCCTGCCAATTTGCTATAACAGTATACAGCTTTTCAGAATTATAAATTTATGTATAGTTTTTTCTTCTCAAAAATCTTTTGCCAAATGTTGGCAGGTTACCTCTGGCCAACAAGCCATGGGATCTTTCTCTTAGTATCACACAAATGCTGTAATTGCCTTTCTCTGGGTAGTTCCAGAATTTGCATTTGAGCCTCTGGCCATCACCTCCAACTGAACACATATTGATGCCATATTTATTGTTTTTCTCCAAAATGGCTACATAGCACAACCCTCAGTTGCCCCTGCTGGATGTCTTCCCGTTTCCCCATGTCTTACAGTCTCAGAATGTAACACATTAGCTCAGAGAGCGCTGCATGGATGAAAGCAACTGGTGTTTGAGTCATACAGTTCTGGATACAAATCTGCCTGTGACACTTGAAGAAGTTAATTCACTTCTGTGAGCCTATGAAGGGAGATGAGACACCCGAGCCCGTCACTAACGCACATCAGCTAAGTGACATGGAGGCTTACCTTCCCTCACTCAGCCGCTTTCTGCTGACCACTTGCTGTGCAGTCTGCTTGGCTCTGCGGTAAAAGACTGTCCTCCCAGTTTATGGTGTAGCTTTTAGTGAAGTTCAGTACCTGGCTGCCGTTAGCCATAAATGGTCGCTCTGTTTAAGGCTGCCCACTCTGGGTTAAGCCAGCTCTCTGCCCTGCTTCTCTCCTCTCCCTTTCCTTCCGGTGAAGACGGCCTGTGTGTGGTCCTTGGATAGAGCTTGTGTTTTCCTACCTCTCTGCTTTGTTCGCTTTGGCTTCTACTCGCCTCTAAATCCTTTCTCATTCCTTTCTCTACATGTAAACTCTTCTCGCCTTTCAAGGGTTAAGATGGCTCCCTTGAAGTCATTCTAGGCTCTTTTAGACAGCAATTCTTTCTCCCTCCTCTAAAATTTTGTGGCGTTGATTCTCACCATTGCGTGCATGCTCAGTGGCTCAGTCGTGTCCAGCTCTTTGCGACCCCGTGGACTGTAGCCCATCAGGCTCCTCGATCCGTGGGATTTCCCAGGGAAGAATATTGGAGTGAACTGCCATCTCCTTCTTCAGGAGATCTTTCCAACCCAGGGATCAAACGTGTCTCTCTTGTGTCTCCTGCGTTGGCAGGCAGATGCTTTACCCCTAGAGCCGCCTGGGAAGCCCTCTCACTGCTGAGTAAGATGCAGATCGCCTGAAGATCTTGCTGACTGTGCCGCTCTCACACACCGAGTTACACACCCCGCTGCATAGGATTGGAGTCAATAGTAGAGGCTTTGGAAATATACAAAGTAAGACTCATGATGGATAGTTTTTTCTATTTTCCCCCTGAGCATCCCGGGTCCTGGTCCCATCAGGCAGCACTGCTCCGTGGGGCACCGCACAGACAATTTCAAGACTGAGGTCTCATGCTTTGAAGGTACAGTCAAAATCAAGCTCAGCACAGCAAAAGAGGACTATACACAGCCACATAGGAAGGTCCAGAACTGAGAAGCTTCCATCAGCCGGAAGGACTAGATCAGTGGTCCTCAAGGTGTGCTTCTTCAGGGCAGTAGCGTCAGCATCATGAAGAGTTCGCTAGAAATGCATGGTATTGGGTCCCATCTCAGACCTGCTCTATTAGTCTGTTTCCTCTGACAAATCTAGACAGCATATTAAAAAGCAGAGACATTCCGTTGCTGACAGAGGTCTGCATACTCAAAGCTACAGTTTTTCTAGTAGTCATGTATGGATGTAAGAGCTGGACCATAAGGAAAGCTGAGCACTGAAGAACTGATGCTTTTGAACTGTGGTGCTGGAGAAGACTCTTGAGAGTCCCTTGGATGGCAAGGAGATCAAACGAGTTAATCCTGGAAAGGAAATCAGTTCTGAATATTCATTGGAAGGACTGATACTGAAGCTGAAGCTCCAATACTTTGGCCACCTGATGCAAAGAGCCGATTCGCTGGAAAAGACCCTGATGCTGGGAAAGATTGAAGGTGCAAGGAGAAGGGGACGACAGAGGATGAGACGGTTGGATGGCATCACCGACTCAAAGGACATGAGTTTGTGCAAATTCAGGGAGGCAGTGAAGGACAGGGAAGCCCGGCATGCTACAGTCCATGGGGTCACAAAAAGTCGTACACAACTGAGCGAGTGAACAGCAGCCCCGAGGGCTGCTATAAGAATGTACCACATCCTGGGTGACTTAAATAACAGAAATCTATTTTCTAGCAGTGCTGGAGGCTAGAAATCAAGATCAAGATGAGCAGAGTTGTTTTTCCCACGGCCTCTTTCCTTAGCTTGCAGATGGTCACCGCCTCCCTGTGTTTCTTTTCTTTCCTTTTTCTTTTAAGTCTTCCAACAGTGTATTAGAAAGAATGTAGACAGTTTTAAAAATCTTCACTGTCATGATCATAAATTCAGGTTTTTAGCCCTGATACAAGCTGAATCAAGAAATGAAAAATCCAATAGTGTATTATAATGTTTTTCTCACTCATTCGCTATACAACACAAACATGAGTTTGCTCTAAGTGTATAGATTCTCAAGCAACACTGCACAGCCTTTCTTTGCCCTCCATGCCAAGAGATTTAAGAAGATGCTTTTTTTGCAACAACAATTTAGTTTGTTTTAAATACCCCAGGAAATTTTTCTTCCTATGCTCTTCCCTTCCTACTTCTCTTCTTTTATTAAACACCAGTAAGATACAACTTTATGGCTATTCTGATATATTTTTGTCATTGATTGTCGTATAAATTCCAGGAAAACCTCTACAGCGATCTTCAGAATTAAAATTCCAGTGATTCTTTCAATTTGATTGTAAAACACACTGTTTATATTTGCTCCATTTTCTGAGTAGTAATGATGTTGACTCTTCCGTAACTTCAGAAAACCATAGTAACAAGTCAGTCAATAATAGCTAGAGCAACATGTTTTTTAAACTGCAAATATACTTTACAGTTCTTCCCTTGGTTCCATTAATGAGATAAGTATACAGTATCCGAATCCTGTATGAAAACTAGAACTAAATGTGCGACTGACACAATGGATTTCTTAGGCTAATAGTGATAAGATTCTTGCGATAGTATTTTAAACTACTTTGGGGAACACACCAAACTGATGCTTAGCATTACCACAGTCCTTTCAGAGTTTGAGGAATGGGTTTTATCACCTCCCCTACTGTGATTTTGCAACTCTGATATCCATTTCTAAAAAGCGTTTCAAATGTGGTAGCTGAATTAGCAAATTCAGCTTTAAAATGTTAAACATGTAGCCTGTGGAGATATACATTTTTCTGTTTATGTATTTGTGCATATGTATGTATGCCCGGCTTCCCTGGTAGCTCAGCGGTAAAGAATTCACCTGCCAATATAGGAGACCCGGGTTCGATCCCGGGGTTGGGAAGAGCCCTTGGAGAAGGAAATGGCAACCCACTCCAGTATTCCTGTATTCATTCCTGCCTGGGAAATCCCACTGACGGAGGAGCCAGGCGGGCTGCAGACCAGGGGTCACAAGGAGTCGGACACAGCTGCGTGTTGCTGAGCACACATGCACGTAAGCACAGTCGTCGTGCTTTTAGATCTTTCGTTGTCACACTAGGTTCTCATGTTAAAGTTTTCTGATTACAGTTGCAACTAATTCAGGCTCACAGTGAGCAAAAAGGCAATTTATTGTGAGGATAGAAGGAAGGGGAACCACACAAATGTTCTGGAAACTGCTTCCTTCAGGCTTGCATTTTATTCTTCCCTTTCCCTTGAAATCAATTTCTTTCTCTTCAGTCTCTGTGGTGGAAAGTGATGCCAGTCACATGTTTCAAGCTTATACCTCCATTCCTCAAGAGACCAACCAGACTCTGGGCTTCCAGAATTACAGATACCCTTGGGAAGCAGCCCACGGATCAGAGTGGGTCTTGTGCCTGACCCCGAACCAATCAGTTGTGATAAAGGCAGAATCACATTGTCCAAATATGTTTGCCCCAGTGAAAATATGAGAAAGAAAGGAGAAGGGAGAGGATGGGGAGAGTGATCCGTAAGGAGCCAACCATGGAATAAGCATCTAGTCATGCCTCATCTGGTTCTGCTAGGCAGCCAAGGAATCAAATAATTTCAAATCTCACTGTCTTTTACCTTTTTGCATCCCATTTTCAATACAGTAGTCACAGTGAATGATCCCCTTAAAACATAATGTTAAATCATATCACCTCTCCCGCCCCGACTTAAAATGCTCAAATGGCTTCTGTCGCTAAGTGAAAACCTCTATGATCTTACCCCAAACCGCCTTTCTAACCACATCCCTTTCCCCTCACCTTTGTTCATCCCTCCAACAATTTCCGAATTTCAGATTTCCACAGTGCCTGCCCAGTCACTCAACAGACACATCTCTGCCTCAAGACCTTTGCACTGACTTTTCCATTTGACTGGAATGTTCTTTCCCTTTAATGATCTCAGATCTTTTATTATTGTTATCATTTAAAAATATTTATTTATTTATTCATTTTTGGTTTTGTTGGGTCTTAGTTGGTGCACTCGGGCTGAGTTGCCCCAGAGCATGTGGGATCTTATTTCCCCAAATAGGGGCTGAACCCTCATCCCCTGCATTGGAAGGCAGAGTCTTAACCATGGGCCACAGTGGAAGTCCCTCTCAGATCTTTTCTTAAAATGCCACTTTATCAGTGAGTCCTTGTCTGACCCTTCTTTCAAAAAATTATATTCCTGTTCCCTTTCTGTTTTTCCCTTGGTAACACCATCTTAGATAAAGAAAGATGTTTATAGTTTATTTATTTTGTTTATGAATATCTTCTTGCATCAGAATGTAATCTCCATGAGAATTTGTCTATTTTTTTTTCTTCCCTGCTGTCTTCTCAGTGTCAGGAGCATGGGAGGTATTCAATAGTTATTTCTTGTTCAAATGCATTAATGCATATTTTATAGACACTGCCTAATAATAAGGGAAAAAGTGGAATGCGTGTTTTTGAACAGCTGTGTGCCAGCTAGTATAGCACATGCCTTATTTATGAGAAATCTAAGATCAAACCAATGAATACGATTTCTTTCTGTCTACACTTGTGACTGTAGAGGCTCCCAAAGTGAAGTAGCCTGCCCATGCCAGGTGTCAGAAACGGGTTATGAAGCCACGCTGTTCAGCGTTTTCCAGAAACACGTTCTCTCTTCCTCCTTTCTGGGTCTAACTTGCCTCTTCCTTCTCCTCCTCTGCTTTGGCTTCTTGCTTTATATTTCCTACTCCTCTGCTCCCGTCACTTTTCCATCATTTCTGTCTTCTGCAAAATAGTTCCTCTTTCTCAGACAACATGATGTGTGCTTTCAACTTTATGAAAAAGGCAAAATTCCTTCCCTTGAGTCTTTCCGAGTTATTTCAGCCAATTCAGAATTGTTGGGAAAAAAGTGACATCAACAGCAACATGCCTTTGACGTTGCCTGCCTCCCCAGACCTCTTCTCACCTGTCTCTCTATCTGCGAATCTTAGTCTTGTGGAAGTGGAAGCTCACTGGGGGCAGCCAGGACCCAACCTTCATTTCTGCCTAATTCCCTAGTGACACGCTAACTCATTACTCCATTTCATATACAAATCAGCAAGATGACACAGTTGTCCAAACGAAGAATGTACCATCTGAAACACCAATGAAATACCAGATTAGTTTAGATAATATTTTTCCTTTTTCTAAAACTTAAAAAGTTATATAATTGGTGTATAATATTTGTTACAAATATACAACATTGTGATTCACAACTGATTATTTTCCATTTATCATTATTATAAAATATTCACTATATTCCTTATATGGTACAGCATATTCTTGTAGCTTATTTTATACTCAATAGTTTATACCTCTTAATCTCCTACCCATATATTGCTCCCTCTCCAATGGGTAACCGCTAGTTCATTCCCTGTATCTGTGAGTCTTCTTCTTTTTGTTATTCATTAGGTTGTTGTATTTTTAAATTCCTCACATAAGTGATATCATCTAGTATTTGTCATTCTCTGTCTAACTTATTTCACTTAGCATAATACCCTCCACGACCATCCATGTTGCTGCATGGCAAAATTTCATTCTTTTTCATGGCTGAGTAATAACATTTAGATATACATAGACACACATTGCCTCTGTAACACATGCACTGGACGTGTAACAGAATAGTCTTTGAATTATTTGACAAACCGATGCCATTTGAAATGTTAATAAAAGTTTGAGAGATTTAAAAATCACTATAGAACCTCATTTTCAGTTAATTATTTTTTAACATTCCTGAAATGTATTTATCTAAACATGATGTATTTGAGATTTGACAACTACAACTAGAGGAAGTATGTTCATAAGTAAATTAAAGCACTTCAGTTATGATAAAGTGGTGTTACGATTTATTGCAAGGTGTTTGAATACTGAATACTGTATTTTAACACATCTCTCTGTGTCAACAGAGATTAATAAAAGTTCTCTTGTGCTCATAGGCATTGATAATTGGAAATCGACTCAGGTTTATTTGCTGTGGTTAATTCACCATGCCCAAAGCAATTTCATATTTCAGGATATAGTAAACATACTGAATAGTGCAGCTCAAAATTTCAGTCCCAATCTTGAAGACAGAGTAGTAGCTATGCAAAATACGTATTCAATAGAAAAAGAGTGAGCAGAAAGGAGATAAAGCTTTTCTTTAGTCCCTTGTCTTAGTTCCATGTCAGAAAAATCTTTACTTTAGTTTCACACTCTGAAAGTGAAGAGTTGCCTCTTTAGATGGCATCAAAATATTGTTTTGAATATTTAGTGTTTCTAACAAAAGCAGGAGTCCTGAAAGGTTTAGGAGCAGACCGAACTGCAAAGAGGGATGGAGTTGCCATCTGAAACTGTTGTTAGGGTCGTTTGATCTCTTCCATACCTAGGCTTAGTTGTCTTGGGTTGACTCTGTTGATAAGCAGTTCACATCTGTCGGGGTGTGACAGTGGCCAGCTATCCCAAGTTTATTACCTACTAATGCGAAAATATTCTGGAATTGTATCTCATTGTTTTTGAGTCTTGTACCTATTCTTTCCCACAAGAACCGTGTGGTCAGAGAGTGAGCAAAGAGTGACTCCCAAGTATAACTGCCATGTTGTTAATTTCTAAAGGGGACGGAGCTCTGAGCAAACACGAACTGTAGACCTTTGCCTTACTACTTGTAATTTCATGGTAGGTAGAGATGAAGAGAATCACCTTGCTTCCTGTGCAGTCGCCAAATTTCTTTTAGACATTGGGCCTGATTGTCTTGCCAATAAGGGAGATCTTAGCCACTTAGCAAAAAAGGTTAATTTTAATTCCAGCTTTGAGGTTGAAGAAATGTAGATCATCTGGGCCAGAGCTATAAGGAATTTTTCAGTTCTTCTTTATGATGATATCTATAACATCCTCAGATACTATTATGAACTAAAAGAGCACATCAACATTGAAATGTTTTATTTTTATATTCATACCAAGGGCATTAATTTACATTGTATTAATTTTTTAAGTATCAAAAGCATAACTTTAGACACACTATGGCACATTTTCAGTCAAACTGATTAATATTTTTCTAAATCAGTATATAGACTACTGCTTAAATAACAATGATGTCTTTTTAAATTATAAGCAAGCAAAATATTGGAACACTGTTTAGATCTTAATATCACAATAATTAACAGATATTTGAAAAGCAATAAAAATTCCACTGTGCTTCATAAATATGTATGTGTGCATATTCATTTGATCATGTTATTGACCAAATATAGTTTTCAGATGTCCTATCTTGAAATTTTTTCCCTCTGTTTTCCAACAGGAAATAATGTTTTATATTTGAACTAAGTAGCTATAGCAATGGTGTTTTACATATGAACTAAATAAGATGTTGCAAGCGAGGAATGTTAGAAAAAACACACTACAACTAGGCTTTCATGTCTTTCTCATGGATTTTTAGATCAAACATCTCTGTAATATAATTAGCATATCAGAAGGACTGGTCATGTTCAAATTCAAATTACCTTCTGCTTGCTTCCTATTTCATTAGCAGAATTGAAATTAAACACAATGAAACAATCTGTTACTAGGATTTTTTCATATTAACACTTCAGTCCCACCCTGGTCTATTGTACATTTACTAAGATTTTGCTTTTACATTTGAGCAGTGGACTATTTTAATTAAATTTAAGATCAGTTGCTATAAATTGTTTTTTATTAAACTATCTAGTTTTAACTGACTGTCAATTTCACTCAGTGTGGCAGATTTCTTAGCTCTTTTTTTGGACATGGCTTAATATGAGGCAAACCTCTTATTGAAGGAAAATTAATGAAGTTGAGGAATGAACTAGTGACTCTGGTCATTCTGTGTCAGAAAAGAAAGTATTTAAAAATATCTTAACTTTTTTTTAAAAGAAAAACACACTATTTGTGTGTTTTAAAGTATTATATATATTATAAAGTATTCTGTAAGTGCTTATCTCTATAGATGAGCTGTATTAATGGATGAAGCATGGCATATTTTAAAGAAATAAAAGGCTTTAGGTATATAAGCCAGATAGCTGTAGAGGTGAAACTTAGTTACAGTGGGGTTTTTTTAAAGATTTTTTTTGATGTGGACAGTTGTTTTAAAAATCTGTATTGAATTTTTTCTAATATTGCTTCTATTTTATGTTTTGGTTTTTTGGCCATGAGACACGTGGAACCTTAGCTCCCCAGCCAGGGATCAAACCCACATCTCCTGCATTGGAAGGCAAAGTTTAACCGCTGGATCTCCAGGGAAGTCCCCATAATTACAGTGCTTAAAAACAGAATCCAAGAAGTATTTGTAGCATTTTCAAAAAGAGTGAGTACATTCATGAAAAATTATTCTTTCCAAATACTTTGAGTGATCTCTGGCCATACCTGAATTTATTTTGCATATCAACTACATAAAGACCATCAGTAATTTAATCTTGCATGATGCCAGAAGACAAGCACATGGATTGTCTTGTATATTAAAATATAGCGGTAAACATTAAAAAAATCAATAAGCAACTGGATGTTTTCAAGGAGCCAGATGAGTAGCATATATTCTTAACAGACATAATTTTAAATAAAGAAAAAAATTTCAATTTCTCTTTTAAGTGTTTTTGTGTAATATACCACAGTCTTAAAACATTATCTAGAGATGACTCCAACATTTATTATGGCAGGAAAAAGACTCTCCTGTATTCTGACTCAGTTTTGGTGCTTAATGGAGAGCTAGGTGTCCTAAAGCTCATTTAGTTTCCTGAAGTTCTCAGTTAGAGACAGTTTGGATCAGATGATCTCTATGGTCTGTCCCTTCTGATTTTTATTCCTTAGCATTTTGTGAAATATTTGAAATGACAACATCAAGTGAGCAAATCAATGTGCATATGTGCTCAGTCGTGTCTGACTCTTTGTGACCCCATGGACTATAGCCCACCAGGCCCCTCTGTCCATGGAATTTTCGAGGCAAGAATACTGGAGTGGGTTGCCCTAGCCTACTCCAGGGGATCTCCCTGACCCAGGTGTCTCCTGCATTGGCAGGCGGATTCTTTACCACTGGTGCCACCTGTGGTAATTTTTCCAATTATTTCCAAATATTTCCATAAAGTAATAAAGTCTTCCTTGTGTTGTGTTTGGGAATGAAAACATGGCCAGTGGTTCATAACGGATTCAGAAGATTGTGTACTGAAACAGTCCATTCAGAATATAGAATAGTTATATCCTATAGGTTGCATTACAGGAATGCACATAGTCTGAGATTCTGCTGTAGTTTTCATGGTTCACATAATGATGGACAATCATTTGCATATTTGTTAACTTGAAAAGCTGGCAGACAGATTGATGTTGGACTCTGGAGCCAAACTGCATGAGTTTAAACCCTGGTTCTGCCACTTACTAGCTGTGTGAGAAGTTAGGCAAGATACTTAAATCTTTGTACTTCAGTTTCTCTATCTGTAGGGAGATGAGAGAAGTAATACCTCCATCAGGTCACTGTTATGAGAATGAAATGAATTAATACATACAAAGTACTTAGTACAGAGCCTGGGACCCAGGAAACACTATATAAGGTATGTCATCACTGTACACGCTAACCTTCTAAGAACGCTCTATAAACTCTGAGTCCTGAATGAACACATTGGCATATTTTTCTGAGTGCCTTTGTCAGTGACATTTAAGTACGATTGAATTTTCATTGAATAAAAGGTTGAGAATAATCGGAATTTTGAGCTCCAGTGGCTATATCAAAAGGCTTAACTTTTTTCACTTAGTTAAGCTGGAATGGTGAAGTGCCATTCAACTCTGGCATGAGCTCTGATAGAGTGAAACATCTTTACACTTTTCTAAGAAATGAGGTGTGAGGCTTATATGTAGGAGAATTCTGTCTGGAAATACTAACATAGATTTACAACAAAGGTCACAGATTGGTGTGTTTGATCCGTACACTGTTGAAGAAAATGATTGGAATTGCTATATTCTAATGAGAGTTCACATAAATGTCCGGTTTCCCATTTCTTTTGCAAGAAGCAAATACCTGGCAACATATCCTGACAGTGACGGCTGGGCTGAGCAGAGGCGGCCCCTCTGCGGTGAAGGAGCAGTTTCCAGAACGCCAGTCCCAGCAGTCCCTGAGTTTTTCATCCAGCATCTGGCTGTCCCTCCAAATGTGTTTGTGTTTGTGGTTCCTGCTTTTAGTGTGACTTCCCTGGGAGCTCAGATGGTAAAGCGTCTGCCTACAATGCGGGAGACCTGGGTTCGATCCCTGGGTCAGGAAGATCTCTTGGAGAAGGAAATGGCAACCCACTCCAGTATTCTTGTCTGGAAAATCCTGTGGACGGAGGAACCTGGTAGGCTACAGTCCATGGGGTCGCAAAGAATCGGACAGGAGTGAGCGATTTCACTTTCTTTTAGTGTGAAATAATGAAAAATGTGGACTTTCTTGGTGGCTCAGTGATAAAGAACCTGCCTGTCAATGTGGGAGGTGTGAGTTTGATCCCTGGGTCAGGAAGATTCCGTGGAGAAGGAAGTGGCAACCCAGGTCAGTATTCTTTCCCGGAGAATCCCATGGATGAGGAGTCTGGTAGGCTGCAGTCCAAGGAATCTGAAAGAGTCAGACACGACTTAGTGACTAAATAACAACACTGAAAAATGGAGATAGAAGCAAATGACCAGCAATCTGGTCACATGACACAGAAATAATGATTTCCTTTGAATTACATGGCTGGCTACTCTACGTGTTTCTTGCTTTCTTGGTTATTGCTATTTATTGCTGAGACTCTGAGCATTATTTTTCAAAATGACGCCTTCTGTTCCTCACTGCAGCACGTCAGGCTGATCTCCCTCCTGCCACCAGTTTCCCAAATGTTCCATCCTTCTATCAGAGTGGAAGTTGGGCTTCAGAACGATTCTTTAAAATTTTTAAAGTTTCTACTTTGTCAGTGTTCAGCTCCATGATGTTACCATGATGTCCCTCCCTGGTCACATGCCTGCGTCTATAACGCTGAAATACAGCCTCAAGACCTCTCCTTCTGGGACTAATGCCTCAAAATCTGGTTTTAAGTTCAACATTATTAATTAAATTGTTGCCATTCTTACTGTCTTTATCATCATCAAATGTAGTCATATCAACTTCTAATGGGAAAAATATGGATATTGACTGATCAAGTCATTGAAAGATGAAGCAGAGTAGGTTTGAGGAATAATCTTCTTTCCCAGATATTTTAAACAATCAGAGACTAGTATTCTCTGTAAATATTCTTTCCTCATTCTTTCTCAATTTATATCTGCAGTTTAGATAACTACCGTCGGGGAACAGTCATTCTAGTGGATCCAAGATGGACACAGTACTCATGTTACACTTGTATTAACAGCTGTATCACATGGTACTTGGTCCTGAAAAGGGTGTAGAGACAGAATTTTCTAAGACGTCAGAGCCTAAGATGAATCCTTGCGATCCTTTCTCCATTCCAGAAATGGGGATATAGAATTTTATCTATCTGGTTCATTTCTGATGTGACTAATATGTAATTCTGTCAACCTCAAAACATATTTCGAGCCCTATAAAAGTATGTGCAAAGAAATTATATAAATGTGTGCAGGCTTTTGAGTGTGCAAGTGTATATACAAGCCTTTAAGAATTTAGAATTACTTATTGGGATCCAGAGTGTTTTTAAAAGCTGCAAAAACATTCATTCATTCATTCTTCATTCAGAGTAGTTGAGTCTGATTTATTTTTATTATTTATGATAACAGAAAAAAATGTAAACAACTATCTGTCCCTATTTTCCAATGACTGAAGTCTGGAATCTAATAGGAACCAAATTATAAAATGTTGCTTACTTCCTTATGCTCTAGAGATTCTCAACCCTGGTTGCCCAATAGACTCATTAAAGGAGTGACATAGTTTCTTCATAAACCAAGGAGAGTTAAGATTTTTAGGTTTGTCGATTTAAAAAAAATCTTTATTTGCATAAGAGTATTTCTGAATTGATTTATTTTCTCTCTTTCTCAAATGATACTCTCACCATCATCTTGTCGTGTGAGTCTCAGTCCTGGCTGTGCCAAAGAGGTGCCTGGGAGTCATTATTTTTTCCTCTCATTTCAATATCAGTGTCAGCCTGAAGATTCTGATTTAATTGCTTAAGATAAAGATTCTGATTTACTTGATTAAGATAAAGCCGAGCAATTTGTTAAAAACTCCCTAAGTGGCTCTCATGTGTGAATCATTGGGCTGTTCTGTAATCTAACAGCTGAATACTCTGCTTATTTCTCTGTTCTTTCTGCTTGTCTTTCCCATTAATATTTCAGATTGAGGGTTCATTTCCCCTCTCTATTGTTCAGCAATTCATTTCCTAGTTCCTAAGAACATTAGAAGCCCAGGAGATCACTATCCAGCTCAGAGCAAGTGGAACATACAGGCATCTCTCGAAGGCTGAGAGATGCTAAAAGAAAGCTCCAAGGAATCTGGGATTAATCTATCTTATTTCCTGATCTGGTCATAGAATCTTAGAGGTTTAGTGATTGAAGGGACCTTAGCTATCAGGTTGCTGGACTCTCTCATTTTGCAGGTGATGATGTAGGCATCAAAGAGCTGGTGATGGCAGAGCCCGGATGAGAATCAAGGTCATGGGGCAGCCAGGCTTACTCAGGCTGAACTCCATACTATGTTACCTCTGTTATAGGAGGGTAGATGTGAGTGTATGTGTGTGGTTAGTCACTCAGTCATGTCCAGCTCTCTGGACACGACCCATGGAATACAGCCTGCCAAGCTCCTCTGTCCATGGAATTCTCCAGGCAAGAATACAGGAGTGGGTTGCCATTCCCTTCTCCAGGAGCTCTTCCTGACCCAGGGATCGAATCCAGGTCTCCTTCATTGCAGGTGGATTTTTTACCATCTAAGCTACCAGAGGAGCCCAAGGAGGGTAGGTAAGTCCCTTCAAATAAGTAATAAGGCAGAGAAAATTCAGTCTTTCCAAGCCAACCTACACTTGTGAAGTTTCTCTGTGTGTTAAGCACTCCAAAAAAAAGTAGGTAAAAATACTGTCAAAATGACAGCATTTCAAAGTACTACTTACTATGGAGAGAGAGATCTTGTAAGTTTTGGTACTGCTAAGTTGCTAGCATTCAGTTATAAATTAGATCATATTCTATGACGCAAACTTTAATATCAAAGAGTTCTAGGTGTTTGAATACTAAATATTATTATTTATTTATGAATCTGTTGTTTCACTCATGGTGTTAGATATTAATGTAGTATATCCCTCAAGTCTTGTAAATTAAAATATTTTAAAATTAAGTTGTGTTCTGGAGTGTATTATTAACATTCAAGTGTTTGTAAAAACATCAAAATCATCAAAAGGAGTGAAGATGAAGACAAAGATCAAAATGTACATTTTTCAGAATTATGTTTACTCACTCTAGGACTAGTTGTATCAGGAAACATCTTTTGTTCAATTTCTCTGGCAGTTTTCATGTAAAAGTAAGATAAAATTGTTATCTCCAATTGGTTTCTACCTGCAAGTGATTTCTTATTCATAGTTTAGGTTACGTTCAGCACTAGTTATAAAAATCTAAAAGTTTAAAATTTCTATAATGGTGACTAATACTTATTTTTTAAAACCAAAATTATGACTCACTTCCAAATTGGTGTTAGTAGATGATGCTAGAATTTAGAAATATAATAAGATTTTATGTTTTGTTTTGTTTGGACCACTTCATTAAGGGGGAAAAAAGTCTCTTTTTGTAACTTGATGGCAGTTTTGCTTTCTGTAATTATGCCTTTCTCAGACTTTTAGAGATACAAATAAATCAGCTTGAATTTTCTTGATTGCTAACAGAACAAGTCTGGTGTTAATAATCTTTTAGGTCATGACATACAACTTTATATAAAGAAATACTACAGTGAAATTTCCTCAAGGGTATAATGTATGGATATTATACCTTTAAATGTATATTATGTTTCAGGTTGATTTATGCATGAAAGTAATAATATTTTATGCTTTAATAACAACTTTTATTTCTTTTTTCTTATTATAGGGGCAAGATATATTTGCAATATATATAGGAAAAAACCCAGAATATATAGATAATGACTTTTAAGCAGAATAAATATTATCTCACTATCTAGAAACAAGCAGTAAAAGCATCAATCAACAGAAACGTGAACTATTGAGAACATTTCTTTCAATGCCTCCTTTCATTCATTTTCTATCATGCCCTCCCATCTATTTTATGTGTTTATAGTATTTCAAGTTTTTCTTTTACTTAAAAGAGACCATTAACTATCTTCTCCATACATATGAACATCTCATTCTCTTTGACTGCTGTTTAACACTCCACAGGGTGATTGTTAATATCATTTATTTTATGAATGGACATGTGGGTTATTTCCAATTATTTGCTATGATAAACCATGTTGCAAAGAACAGAATTCTATGTAGCTCTGTATCCACTTGTTTGTTTCCTTAAGGTATTTCCTAGATGTGTACTTGTGCATGAAAGAATGTGCACATTTTCAATTTGAGGGCAGTATTAGATTTCAATTCTAGATTTCAAAGAAAGTTTATACTTGTCAAGAGTGCACTGGTGTGCCACTCTCTCTCCTCTTTACCTGGCCACACTGGGCAGTTGTTATTTAGTCGCTAAGCTGTGTCTGACTCTTTGAGACTCCATGGACTGTAGCCCGCCAGGCTCCTCCGTCCATGGGATTCCCCAGGCAAGAATACTGGAGTGGGCTGCCATTTTCTTCTCGGGGATCTTCCTGACCCAGGAATCGAACCCAGGTCTCCTGCATTGGCAGGCAGGTTCTTTACCACTGAGCCTCCAGGGCAGTACTTTCTGTTTAAATTCAATGAGGAAAATTGTCTCATTTTAATTTGTATAGATTTGATAATCGTGACAACTGAGCATCTGTTACAACTGTTTGCAATCCTTCTTCTGAGGTTAACCTGTATGTATTTTCCCCATCCTTCTGCTGTATATTCTTTCTATCATCTATTTGAACCAATCCTATAGATCATAGATTTTAAGACTCTGGTCCCTACTTGCCTGCTTAGCATCCTTTATAATCTTATCAAGTCCCTGATATTGTTTAAACTTAATTCTTGTTTATATTAACATTTTTTTTAACTTGTAGGCATTGTCTCTGGTTATTGCTCAGACTAATGCCCATTTTAAAACTGCTATCTGTCCTCCTAGGTGCTCAGACTTAATTGTGTGATTATAGTCATCTCCTGTATAGTAAACAGAGTCCCAAATCTGCTGTGGCAAACCGGCAATCCGTGGGCCAGATCCAGACCACTAATGCATTTATTTTGGCTCATGGAGTAAGTAGCTTTATTTATTTTTTAAAATATTTTGCTTCTGCATTTTAATTTGGATTGGTTTTCAACACTATAAAATTTATTTCCAGAATTTATAAAAAACCATAATAACACAGGTTCACAATGATATAAATCACCCATTGAGAACCCAGATTCCTTTCCTGTCTTCATACGTTGCCATCCCTGGTCCCGTATTGCTGTATCCCAGAGCACCGTTGTCCCCGTGTTGCCCTGTGGATTCACAGCCAGCTTCACATTTCCTGTTGTCCATCTGTGTCCACTGACCTTTGAGCGGGATCTCTGAATCTCAGAACTACTGCCATATTGAGCCAGATAACTCTAGCCGGGAATTGGAAGGCTGTCCAGTGAATGTTAAGGTCGTCAGATGTGTCTCTGACTTTCACGTTCTAGATGCCAGTGGCCTGCTCTCTACCACCCAGCTGTGATAACCAGGAGTGCCTCTAGCTGTGGCTAGCCTCCCCTGGAGAGGGAGGGGTGGGGGTCAAAAATAGTCCCTGTGTGAGGACCACTGCCTTAGAGTTTGGGACCTCTGATCTAGATTGGCTGAAACGTGTAGAAGATCTGTACTAAGCAAAGCATTTGCGCTGAGCGCCTTGTGCTATCTCCTATAGAAACTGTCCTCCTGTGTTTTTTAGTGTGGAGAGGGGCTACAGAAAACTGGCAGTGAGCCCAGATTTAGGACCTGTGAGTAGATAGAGATGGAACAACTGATGGATTTTCCTTCAGAATATATGTCCGTCAAGAGCAAGCAACTGCTGGGTGTCCTGGCCCCTTTCCCTTCCACTTGATTGCTTGATTGCGGGATTCTCTAAACAGCAAAGCCTCCATTTCTGTCGGCTGGCCAACCACAAGAATAAAGCAGGAATCCAAATTATTAAAGGTGTGATAAAGCTCGGCCCTAGCAGAGTTCGCAGGATCCTTTTCTTTGTTTTGGTGCCTTCTCATAGTATCTCCGGACAGTGTATATTTCCTTCCGTCAACAGTTATCAGAGGGAGGTAGAAACAGCATCTCCAGAGAGAGAGCGCGTGCACTGAGGTTTTACTCCTAGGCTGAACCAAGCTTCTTCCTTTATTTGTTTGTTGTTTTTTGCTTTAGAAGGCTGAAGGGAGCTGGTGATGGGAGCACTGTCATTTCCCCCTTAGTCTTTCTGTTAGCCCTCACCCACTGACTTAGCTCCTGCCTTGGCATCTGGTACCTGGTGATCCAAGCTTGTACACATTCCTGGAACTGGTTGACGATGTTCCTTCTCCTATAAGTAAGGAAATAATATAATTTCACTGAGTGATGGAGCTTACCATGAAAATAAAAGTGGCGGGTGGAGAAGTATAGAAACTGAAGAAGGAGGCGATTTCAGATCAGGCAACCAGAAGGTCCTCGGAGGGGTTGGCTTTTGAGCAGAGGTCTGAGTAATACGGAGTAGCAAGCAAGCTGTGCAGAGTTCAGGAGGAAGCTTAACTAAGGCTGAAGCAGCTTGAAGCTTGGCTGGTCAGAGAAAAAACAAATCTGCCAGTGTTCAGGCAAGGACGAGATGACAGAAGTCACACAAATCCTTGGGAAAAAGAAAGGAGCCTGAAGCTTTTTTGTTTTTGTTTTTTTGCCTAAACGTCATAAGTAGCCATTAGAGATGTTTAAGAAGAATTATCCGGCGTGTTCTTTTGCAAAGCTCTCTCTGGCGGCTGTGGGGAGAGGGGCAGAGTGGGAGCAGTGAGACCAGATGGGGAATAGCTTCAGTTGTGCGGGGGGAAGTGCTGATAACACGGTGTGTGAAGGGCAGCAGAGACATGGAGAAGTGAACAGATTTGGGGTGTTTGGAATCAGATCCTGTTGCCAGATTGACTGTGGGAGCAGAACAAGAGAGAAGAATTAACGATGACTTCTTGGTTTCGGATTTAAACGACTGGGTGGATGATGGATCTGTTTACTAAGATGATGGTGAGGATAAGTCTGGCAGTTCAGTTGGGGGTGGAGGAAATCAATAGCTCTGGAAGGCTGGGATTTCTGGTGGTGAAATCAGTGACTTTGGAAGGTTTGGACTTGTGGATGTCACAGCACTAACCAATTAGGGAGGATGGTGGTATTAGTCCTGATAAGCAGGGAGGGCGATAGTCAACCCTAAGTGTAGCCTCCACTTCTTGACTGGTGGCTCATGGACTCTTTTTAATCAAGTGTGGTCAGCACCATCAGTGACCTAAGGGCTTGTTAGAAATGCAGAACCAGATAAATAACAAGGATCCACTATATAGCAAAGGAAACTGTATTCAATATCTTGTCATACCCATAATGGAAATGATATATTCTTTTCCAAAGGTATGTGTGTGTGTGTGTGTGTGTGTGTGTGTGTGTGTGTATAATATATATAACCGAATCACTTTACTATATTTCTGAAGCTAAAACAGCATTGTATATACATCAACTGTATTTCAATTTAAAAAACTGCAGAACCAAGAATCTCACCAGAGTCTTCTTAATCAGAATCTGCGTTTTAACAGGATCTCCATGAGACTGTGTACATTAGAATGTGGCTGTTAGGAAGGTGTAACTGAATCTAACTATGAGGAAACATCGAACAAAACCAAACTGAGAGATATTAAAACATTTTGTACTCTTCAAAACGGTCAAGGTCATGAAGACCCAAGGAGGGCTGTGGAACTGCTCATGATTAAAGAAAACTAAAGAGATGAGATAATTAGTGCAGCACATGACTCCTGATTGAAGTTGGATTCTCCTGGTCCAAAAGATGTTCTTGGGACACTGGGCCAAACTTGAGTGGGGTCTCTGAGTGAAAGATACATGGGAGTCTCTTACTGTGTAGACACCTTTTTCATATATGTTTGAAGGTTTTGTTTTTTGTTTTTTTGCTTTAAGTTTTGACTAGTGTGGGCTCTTTGTACGCAGTGTTGAGAAAGGTGATGGAGCTGACGGAGGGTCTCTGGAGGTCTCGCTTCCACTCAAGGACACCCCCCCCCCAAATATGCAGCTGCTGCCGCTGCTGCTAAATCACGTCAGTCGTGTCCGACTCTGTGTGATCCCATAGACGGCAGCCCACCAGGCTCCCGTCCCTGGGACTCTCCAAGCAAGAACACTGGAGTGGGTTGCCATTTCCTTCTCCAGTGCATGAAAGTGAAAAGTGAAAGTGAATCCGCTCAGTCGTGTCTGACTCTTTGCGACCCCACGGACTGCAGGCTCCTCTGTCCATGGGATTTCCCAGGCAAGAGTACTGGAGTGGGGTGCCATTGCCGTCTCCCCAAATATGCAGCTAGTGGTCGACAAAGCCATACCAGATGCAGAATGCACCGTGCAGACCCCTCACATTTTATTTGAAGTGGTGTTGCAGGCAGGCGAGGGGCTTTTCATCAAGTATCGGAGAATTAGTAAGAGGAGTAACTTGGGTAGATGAGGGGGTCACTATGGCTTTCATTCCCAAAAAGGCTCTACAAGAAAACACCATAGAAATATTTTTAGTTCCTGATCTCTTTTCCTTCTGGTTCATTTTTCCCCCGTCAGCGTATCATGGTAACACTCTCCATTTGCCTTTTTCTCCACTTGTAGAAATTTATGTCTTTCTATTCAAAATTTTTGGGCTAGTATCCCAGGTATAGATTCAAAGCACAAAACAATTTTCTCAACCTTAGATGCTAATGATTTCCTCCCTGTTCTCAGAGAATCCATGAGTAGGTTTGTCTTTATCCCAGTGTGGCTGAAGACATCCCTCTCTAAAAAGATGACAATCCAGGAGTGATGACTTGAAAATCCTAGCTTGGGTTTGGGATTTAGAGATCTGTGCTATCATGCCGTGAAAACAAGGGGCAGATAATATTTTTAAAATATTAATAAAGTTGAAAGCAATCTCAAGGCTGACTCAGTCTTCACTAAACAGGTACCTTTAGTTGTTTGAAACATCAGTTTCTAAACAAAAGATCCATTTCAAAAGACTGGGTTTCATGTTGAGTAATAAAAATGTTATTTTTATCTTTTTACTCCACTGGAAAATATAGTGGAGGTCCTCAAATGCATGGATTGAGTAAGTAAATAGTCCTCCATCAAAAGCATGCATCTCTTTCTCGGAAGTTGAGACAAAGCCATCCCATATGAAGTTGTGGCTCACTTGTTTTTGTGGCTCTGTGATAGAGCATCTGATTTAGCTGCTTCTTCAGGATAAAAGTGAATGATGTTCAGTCCACTGAGTTTGCGAGCTGTGGGATTTCCCTAGAGATATCAAGCGCTTTGCTGTTGCTTCCTTATTTGTTTCCGATGCCCACATCCTGTGCGCAGTGGAGAGCACGATTTTTGAGATAATGTTGACAGTCAGTACAGATAAGCAGTGGACTCAGCCTTAGGTCAAGGACTGTGGATCGTTTTGGTATCGGAGTCATCTGCTTAACTCAGAACCCATCTCTTAAAGAGATGAAGCCTGTTGTAACACAGAGACTATTGTGTGTTACTTTGTAGGGGGCATATAAGACTTTGATTAGAGGAGCGCCTTTCTTTTTATCTCCTTGTTTAGCTAGTCACTTTGATTTCAACTGTACACAAGCATTGAGGATTCAAATAACAAATGAAACAATTCAGCCTACCTAACACTCTTGGACACTGTTGCTTTCTCATTCATATTTTTAAGAACTTAAATGTATGCCTAACTCAAAAGTTATTATTACAAGAATTATCACAGTGAAAATTATCATCATAATAATTCTCTAGTTCAGACTCTTTCTTTTCTTTTAGGTCTGTTAGGTGTTCAGAAAAAATAAGGCATGCCTTCTTTTTGTCAGTCACTTGAAATGTGCCTCACTTCCAAGGTGAGCTACTCATGGAGAATGTGTAAGGAATAAGACTGCATTTAAAGGCTTCGCTGGTGGTCTGGGGGTTAAGAATCTACCTACCAAGGCAGGGAACACGGGTTTGATCCCTGGTCTGGGAGGATTCCCCATGCCAAAGAGCAACTAAGGCCTTGAGGGGCAACTACTGAGCTCACGCACCACAACTGCTAAAGCCTGTGTGCCTTAGAGCCCGGCTGTAGAACAAGGAAGCCACCGCAAAGAGAAACCTGCGCACTGCAGCCAGAGTGTACCCCCAGCTTGGCACAACTGGAGAAAGCCCCTGTGCAGCAATGAAGACCCAGGGCGGCCAAAAATAAATGTGAAAGGAGAAAAAAACCAAAACAACACAGTATTCACCTGCACGTATCTGCAGAAAAATACACACGCTTCTAAGACTCCTGTCAAAGAGGGGGAAAGTTACCAGAGACTGAAACAGTGGCAGATGGGGCATTCTCCAGGGGGTGCTAGTGATGAAGAACCCACCTGCCAATGCAGGAGACATAAGAGACGCGGGTTTGATCCCTGGGTCAGGAAGATCCCTTGGAGGAGGAAATGGCAACCCACTCTAGTATTCTTGCCTGGAGAATCCCATGGACAGAGGAGTCTTGTGGGCTACATCTATAGCATCTATACATCTATACATCATCTATACGAAGAGTCAGACATGATTGAAGCAATTTAGCACGCACGAGGCAATCTCTGCTTAGTCTGTGTATTTTGAAAAATATTTAAAATTTGTTCACTTAAATGATTCTGAAATTGGTGTAAAGAGTCACTGGCTGCCCCTATTTGTAGGAAATACATTTTTGTCTGAAATAAAGGCATTAGACATATTATTTAAGAACTTGTGGCTTTTTATTTCTTTATTGATGGAAAAGGAAAGTTTGCTTTATTTCAGGTGCCAGCAACTGGTGGGGAGGGTGGTGGACATCTGTCCAAAGGCCGACTCCCCCCACCCCCAACAAGCAAGGGGCGAGAGCCTTTGTAGACAGAGTTGGGGGTGATGGTTACATGCAGAAACATCACAGTCATCTCTGACAGTCATCTTCAGCTGGTCATCAGTGAACCTGTGGCTTTTTAATCACTGATTCATATGACTGCTAATGCTAAGACAAAGTAGCTGCACGTTGGAATTCTTCCCGTAAAAGGCACATGACATTCAAATGGCTGAATCTGTATGCTTCATTTTGGACACCTTTGGCCGTTAACCCCTGTGAAGCAAATATGAGTTTTCCTTGAATCTGACGGGGGCAATTCACAGCTAATGCTGACTTGTGACTTTTCTTTGGGTTGATAGTTGAAGCTGTGGTCTCTCATGGATCTCATAGAAAATTTCAAGTTCCATTTTGCAGTCTTTGCATCAAGAGATAATATTCATTTTAACACTTTTGCAGGCCTCTGCTTCTCAATTAGGAACTAGTCAGTTTCCTTCTAGTTGCTAACTCTAGGGAAAACAAGAAGTCACCAGGATTGATCCTGCAATCAATGAATGAATGATGGTTGATTGCGGTAAATCCAGTCTTCACCAGTTCCTCAAAGCCACACCAATTAAACCTATTTTTTGTAAAAAAAAAAAAAAAAAAAAAAGAAAAAGAAAAAACCCTAGCCTACTCATTTGCACTCTCTTTGGTGAATTTGTATAATATCCCACTCTACTTGAACACCAGTTGTTCAAGTTTATGAAGACATAGCTGGTTCCGTATTTTCCTTCAATACCTCTTTATAGGAATACTCATGACTCTTTTGTAGTATCTTCTTCCTCTTAATTTTTTGCTTTCCTGCACAGCTTATGGGATCTTAGTTCCCCAAATAGGAACTGAACTCAGGTCCTCACAAGCATGGAGTCCTAACCACTGGTCCTCCAGGGACCCTTGAGTGTCCTTAATTAAGTGTCCCTTAATTCTTCAGCACTCAGCCTTCTTTATGGTCCAACTCTCACATCCATACCTGACTACTGGAAAAAACATAGCTTTGACTATACTATAATTGGTCTTAATATGTAATCCTTCTCATGCTAGAAACTTATCTTGATCTCAGGGACTTTATATGCTGGCAGGGGAGAAAATACAAATAAATCTGAAACAATCCAGGTATCCTATGATAAGTCCATTCAACATAGGGTTTGTTATCATCAGTATTTTTTAGAGAAAACTATTTGATAAGGCAGGACTTTCATGCTATAGGAATACATGAAGGATTTGAACTAGTCAAGGTGGTGGGTTTGGTATCCAGAGGGGAAAGAAATGTAAACAAAGATACTGAAGTGGAAAGGAATTTGCTCTAACAGACTTTGAGGAAATTGATTTCAGTTATGTGAGAAATTTGTATAGAAATTACTAGATAAGAAAGATCAGATAATGAAAGTCAGGCCAAAATATATATTTAATGCTGTAAGACTGAAACCAAATTTTGAGGCATGGCAGGGCATGATTTTAAAAACTCACACCTACACTTAAGCTAGCTGAGAGAAACCGTACTCAAAGACTATAGACCATATGATTCCATTTATCTGAAACTCTTGAAAAGGCAAAATTACGGGGACAAAAACCATATCAGTAATTGCTGGGAGGTTGGGGCCAGGGAGCATGGAGGATTTTTTTGAGATGATGGAACTGCTCTTTGACAGAGGTGGTGACTAAATGACATTTACCAAAGTTTCCAGAATTACACACCAAGAATGGTGAATCTACTGTCTCATTATTATTATAATACCCTTAAAAATAGAAGAAAAAAACAGCAACAAATATGGATTGAAAATAATAATGAATTTGTTGACAGGAACAGATAGAAGGAAGGACTGTTAAAATTTAATGACGATATGGTAATCAAAAGCTTTGAAAATTTTAAACCTATGAAAGAAGATGAGCTTCCCTAGTGGCTACGGTAGAAAAGAATCTGCCTGTAATGCAGGAGATACGGGTTCAGTCCCTGGGTTAGAAAGATCCCCTAGAGACTGGAATGGCTACCCACTCCAGTGTTCTTGCCTGGAGGATTCCATGGACAGAGGAGCCTGGTAGGCTATAGTTCCTGGGTTCGCAAAAAAGTCAGTTGCAACTGATTGACTAAGCACAAACACAGAATAGAAGATAGCAAACATGGACTATAAATACATGTCTGAGGACTATATATATGTATAATTTTATAACATCTTTTGGATGCATAATGGCATAGTTGGACTAACTTTCAGGACGTTTGTTAGCTGCTATCAAGCTGGAATGGTTACGTGGGTAGGAAATATGAGTCTCTAAGTGATTTACTGGTGGCTCAGACAGTAAAGAATCTGCCTGCAATGCAGGAGACCCAGGTTTGATCCCTGGGTCGGGAAGATCTCCTGGAGTAGGGAGTGGCAACCCACTCCAATATTCTTGCCTGGAGAATCCCATGGACAGAGGATTCTGTCCTGGCATGCTACCATCCATGGGGTCACGAAGAGTTGGACACAACTGAGAGACTAACACTTTCACTTTCAACACCATTTTTAAACTGTTAAAGACTAGAAAAAAAATAACATTCAAGATCAGTCCTGGGTGTTCATTGGAAGGACTGATGTTGAAGCTGAAACTCCAATACTTTGGCCACCTGATGCAAAGATCTGACTCGTTTGAAAAGACCCTGATGCTGGGAAAGATTGAGGGCAGGAGGAGAAGGGGATGACAGAGGATGAGATGGTTGGATGGCATCACTGACTCGATGGACATGAGTTTGAGTAAACTCCAGGAGTTGGTGATGGACAGGGAGGCCTGGCGTGCTGCGGTTCATGCAGTCGCAGAGTTGGACATGACTGAGTGACTGAACTGAACTGAAAAACTAAAGAATCACATCAATATTGACCAGCTCAATATCAGAAATAAACATTCTAAATCTCTTACAAGCAAACATGAGTAGGTTTGAGCCATTAAGAATGGTAAGCTTATTCTGAAATGCTGAACCATTTTCTGAGGTTTATTTAAATTAACTGGCTTTTAGTTTTCATTTAACTGTTCTTGTCCTGCTTTGAGACATAGCCCATTAGGTGCGATGTCAGTATTCAAAACAAAAAAGTTTCCTAATGTTAATGGGCACTGGCTTTGAGGATAATCCTGTGTTTTGAGGGTTGAACTTATCATGCAGGAGAGGGCAGCAGAAGGGTTAGGCAGACTTTGTAAAAGTCCTTATCTTTTTTATCCTAAAAATGCAACCTCCTCAGGAACCTGGGGCTTTGCAGGGTTGACCACAATAGCTTGACTCTCATTACTAACCCTCAACTTTTGACAAAACCAGCTAATTTTTTAACTATGTCAATAGGCATATAATTTGACAGCCAGCTATGGAAACAAGCTCATCTTATTCCTGGTGAATGTATGTCAGTGATGATACCTTTGTGAGACTCAAGTACCACCTGCAAGGTCTTGTTAGTAATGTAATAGTTTTGTTCTTGAACACTCAGTAGGGAACAAGCCCCATCGTTGCAAGGTCTTGTTAGTTTTGTTCTTGAACACTCAGTAGGGAACAGACCAAGTTTACTAAGTCCTTCATCTAGAGTTGCACTCACAGATGAGTTCTGAAAATGGGAAAAGTCCATGCTGGCAAGCCACACCCTGTGAAAACCACTCCTGTCTGAACTAGGGGGATAAATCCTTCGAAAGTAAATGAGACCTTAAAGTTTGCCTGTTATTTCATCACTTCAAGGGATATCTCTCTCTGAACATAGACATATACTATCATACTAGGCTTGGTCTTTTAGATCTTTTTTTTTGTCCCCAGTCCCTTTCAAAATAGAAGTGAATTTTGGAGTATCTGCATGTTGATAAAGAAAGAAAGTGTAGTCGGTCGTGTCCGACTCTTTGTGACCCTGTAAACTGTAGCCCACCAGGCTCTTTGGTCCATGGGATTTTCCAGGCAAGAATACAGGAGCGGTGTTGCCATTTCCTTCTCCAGGGGATCTTCCCGACTCAGGAATCAAACCTGGGTCTCCTGCATCACAGGCAGATGCTTTACCCTCTGAGCCACCAGGGAAGCCCAATGTTGATCAAAGCTAGTAAAAAGCCAGAGGAGTTTCAATTGTAACTGAAGCAAGGACAAATAAAATTGGTTACATATAATGCCATGATGAATACTTAAAATTCATTCATCGTTTACTACTTAAGGTGCTATACAGTCTTTGTACTCGTCTGGATATGATCAGTAATGCTGTGGTAACAAATAGTCCCCATCTCTGGGCAGTTATTTCTTATTCACTTGTGGCCTAAGCAATCCTTTCTTGCAGCTGTCCTCCGTGAGTTGGCTCAGCATCCCAGCTATCTTTCTTAACGCTTTGTAGAGTACACTCATGCCTATTCATGTACAGATAATCATATTTGGATTATACATGTTTTGAAAAAGCTTAAAAATTAGGTTTTCTTATTAATTAAGAATCTAAATAGCCATAATTTTGTTTTTCTCCATCTTTTCAACATTTGTCTTAAGTTGTTTGAAAAATACTGATCTGAAAACATTATTGAAAATATACCACAGGAGAACAAGTAAACATCTTTAAAATGTAAAATAGGAGAACCAGTACTTACAAGGCACTCCACATTGAGGGAGACAGAGTAGCAGGGGAAAGAGCTAAATAAAAAGATGATGGTGTCACCTTTCAGTTCAGTTCAGTTCAGTTGCTTAGTCATGTCTGTCTCTTTGCGACCCCATGGACTGCAGCACGTAGGCCTCCCTGTACAAAACCAACTCCCAGAGTTTACTCAAACTCATGTCCATTGAGTCAGTGATGCCGTCCAACCATCTCATCCTCTGTCATCCCCTTCTCCTCCTGCCCTCAATCTTTCCCAGCATCAGGGTCTTTTCAAATGAGTTAGCTCTTCACATCAGGTGGCCAAAGTATTGGAGTTTCGGCTTCAACACCAGTCCTTCCAGTTCAGGACTGATTTCGTTTAGGATGGACTGTTGGATCTCCTTGCAGTCCAAGGGACTCTCAAGAGTCTTCTCCAGCACCACAGTTCAAAAGCATCAATTCTTCAGCGCTCAGCCTTCTTTATAGTCCAACTCTCACATCCATACATGACCACTGGAAAAACCATAGCCTTGACTAGATGGATCTTTGTTGACAAAGGTGTCTCCTTTGAGGGTTGCTATTTAAAAAGCCTAGTTTTATGTTTATGTTGCTTTTTTCAGACAGCTTTATTGATGTTTCATTGACATAAACTGTATATAATTAAAGTTACAATTGGATACATTTGGCACATGAATATAGGGACTCATGAATGGATCCACCATTTGTAATCCATTCCCCATTCACTTTCAGTAAGATTAAACTTTCAGATTCCATTGTAAGGCCTCTCACTTATTCAGTTCAGTTCAGTTCAGTCGCTCAGATGTGTCCAACTCTTTGCGACCCCATGAATTGCAGCACGCCAGGCCTCCCTGTCCATCATTAACTCCCGGAGTTTACTCAAACTCATGTCCATCGAGTTGGAGATGCCATCTCACTTATTAGGCTCCCAATAAATCTAGTTGAACAAAGCTTAATTCTAGGAAATACTGTGCTTTCTCTTTTTAATATATATTTATCACAAATATCTATCAAAGTATTTTCAGGCATCCAACTCTATGAAGTGGTCATTGTTATTCTTTTTATATAGAAGGGGAACAAGTGACTAGAAAGATTATGCAATTTCTTTGAATTAATATAATTTTCAAATTCAAAATAGGGATCTCACAAAATTTGTAGGTACTCACTAGACTAAATAAATCATTATCTTAAAAAGCCAGCAAAAGTTTGTGAGCTCCTCGAACTCCTGCAGTTGTAAACTATCATAAACTTTAAGATCAAGAATCATGGCTTTCATAGAAATTTTATTGTTCAGTAATCTTTGTATCCCCAGCACGCAGTCCATTGTTTTCATGTAGTTAGTGCTCAGCGATGGTGACCTGAAACTAGTGTATTTCCTATGGAAAAGTGAGTAATTATTAGAATCTAGATTGTTTTATTGGGCTTCTCTGGTGACTCAGGCAGTAACAAATCTGCCTGCAATACAGGAGGCCTGGGTTCTACGCCTGGGGCAGGAGGAGCCCTTGGAGAAGGAAATGGCAACCCACTGCAGTATTCTTGCCTGGGAAACCCCATGGACAGAGGAGCCTGGAGGGCTATAGTCCATGGGGTTGCAGAGTCAGACATGACCGAGTAACTAACACTTTTGAGATTTTATTACTTTTCAGTTAGCCTTCCTGTGCTTCGTTGACCAGGAGAGGAGGTTCTATATAGTTCACTCAATCCTTATGTGTCAGCTTGGTTCAGCGTTGTCTCCAATGGATCTGTCACCCTCCACTGTGTCTCCCCGCTACCCCCATGCAGGGACTTGGTGAGTTTCCACCACTCTGCTGAGGCGGGTGGCACACTTCTGCTTGCTGCTGTCAAAATAGCTCTTGCTCCTTTCTCTTGCTTTTGTCCTTATGGATTCACACCTTTCTAATTCCTTTATTGCCATCTCTCGGAGTTTGGGGATCGAAAGAAGATAAACATGTACTCAACAGGACTTTGGGATCTAGAAAACACTTATATCAATGGTTGACAAACAGAAATGGACTGAGGACAGAAGTTTCCAAGCTCGGTTTTTGTCGTGTTGTTGTTCAGTTGCCCAGTCATGTTTGACTCTTTGCGACCCCATGGACTGCAGCATGCCAGGCCTCCCTGTCCCTCACCATCTCCTGGAGTTTGTCCAAGTTCATGTCCGTTGCGTTCAGTGATGCTATCCAGCCATCTCATCCTCTGATACCATCTTCCCCTTCTCCTCTTTTGTCATACACGATGACATTTCCTTATATCTAGACTGAGTGAATTAAACTAGGTGAAGACTTTCAGATGTTCTGGGAAGAAGGCTTCTAGGAGATGTAAAATAGGAGTTTATGAGTAAAGAAACTTTATTACCTAGGATAAGGCAGGCTCCCTAGGACGGAAGGGTTTTGTTACTGCAGACACTTTAATGTGCTTTTACTCATTGTGAGTTTGTTGAGGCAATAGCAGAAGCAGTGTTTCCCAGAGTGGTTTGCCTAAGGAAGTCTTCTTACACTTGCACACAATTAGTACTGCTCATACAGTTTCTTGGAAGAGAGTTTGGAAAATTCTGACCTAGATGATTGCTTTCAAATTTTGAGTTTCTGTGTCTCCAAATTAAGTAACAAGGACATTTTGAGAATTACATTGGTTAATAGCTTCCTTAATGATGTAAAGATAAAATGAAGAAGGTTAGTGTTAGGAAAAAATATACACATATATGTGTATATATATATATGTAGATACACATATATAACGTTGTTGTTGTTCAGTTACTAAGTCCTATCAAACTCTGCGACCCCATGGACTGTAGCACCAGGCTTCCCTGTCCTTCATTATCTCCCAGAGTTTGCTCAAACTCATGTCCATTTAGATAGGTGATGCTATCCAACCATGTCATCTGTTGTTGCCCTCTTCTCCTCCTGCCTTCAACCTTTCCCAGCACCAGGGTCTTTCCCAATGAGTTGGTTCTTTGCATCAGGTGGCCAAAGTATTGGAGCTTCAGCTTCAGCATCAGTCCTTCCAATGAATATTCAGGGTTTATTTCCTTTAGGATTGACTGATTTGATCTCTTTGCAGCCCAAGGGACTCTATAGAGTCTTCTTCAGCACCACAATTTGAAAACATTAATTTTTCGATGCTCAACCTTCTTCATGGTTCAACTCTCACATCCATATATGACTACTGGAAAAACCATAGCTTTGACCGGGCAGACCTTTGTTGGCAAAGTGATGTCTCTGCTCTTTAATATGCTGTCAACATTTGTCACAGCTTTCCTTCCAAGGAACAAGTGTCTTTTAATTTCATGGCTGCAGTCACCATCTGCAGTGACTTTGGAGCCCATGAAAATAAAGTCTGCCACTGTTTCCACTCCCCTCCCCCCGCCCTTTTTTTTGCCCTGAAGTGATGGGACTGAATGCCATGATCTTAGTTTTTTTAATGTTGAGTTTTAAGCCAGCTTTTTCACTCTCATCTTTTAGTTCCCCTTTGCTTTCTGCCATTAGAGTTGTATCATCTGCATATCTGAAGTTGTTGATATTTCTCCCAGCAATCTTGGTTTCAGCTTGTGCTTCATCCAGCCCGGCATTTCGCATGATTTCCTCTGCATATAAGATGAATAAGCAGGATGACAATATACAGCTTGTATGTATGTAAATGTATACCTACATACAATATGAATATACAAAATAATGGCAAATAAAACTATTAATAAGATATTTTTTTGACCATTTCTTGATGAAAATGGGGAATAGAACAAGTGAAGAAGCATAGTTCCTCTGTCATCCTCTGCAATTATGTCTTAATTGGCATAATTCGGAGAAGAAACCTGATGTCATGGCCTAGAAATAGATAAATACCCTTTTCTCACGTTGCTGTCAGTTGTGGCTTTTTTCTCCGGGACTCTGTGGTCCTTGTCTATCACTGTGGGAAAGAATGGCCCAGGCTTTGAAAAGGTTTTCTTTACTCCTTTCTCCAAGCCATCTAATTACTGAAAAAGAAATGTTAGGAGTTTCTTGTCTCTTCTATTGTCTATTGAAACTGAGATAAGAGGAATATTTTAGAATGTAGTATGTCTTTTTATGTTCTAGATATCATGTTACAACTTTTCTGTGTTTTATTTTATAATTAAATTGCCATAAGGGATGGATATTGTAATGCTAATTTACCATTAATCAATTTTTTGGGAGGGAGGGGTAGAGCTATCTATATTTGAATATCTCCGGTGTGTAAAAAAAGAAATTGAGCAGAAAAGTCGGGTAACTTATCTGTTTAAACACAATTGGTGATTAGCTGGGTCAGAAATGGAACTTGTCAGACAGTTGAGCTCCTTCAGTTCTAAGCACAGTGGCCCAGATAGTGTCATCTATCTATCTATCTGTCTATCTATCTATCTATCTATCTATCTATCTATTTAACTAACTATAGACATAGATACGCATATATCTTTATATATGCATAATTTAGCTGAAAGTGACTTCTACCGTGTATACTGTTTTCAATTGTTTGGTTCATATGCATTGTGAGTCTCTTTTCATCTAATTACACATCCTTTTATAATAACATTATAATGGATATAGTCTTGCATGAAATCAATAAATAAGAAATTATGCTCTATTGTTAGGGACAGCAAACTTTCTTTGTAAAGGGTCAGATATTAAGCATTTTAGGCCCATGGCTTATTTGGCAACTACTTTGTAGCAGCACCTAATCAACTTTGATTCTGTACTGGGAAAGCAGGTATAGACCAAAATTTATGATCCAGATTTATTTACTATAACTAACCTTTAAAAAACAACCTGTATATGGACATGAAGAAGCTTCTGCATACATATAAGGGTCAACTAGTATTAGAAAAGACATGCAAGAATATGCAATAGAGAAAAGACAGTTTTTTCAATACATGGTGGCTGGGAAAATTGGATATTCACATGCAAAAGAATGAAATTGTACTTCTCCATTTTGCTACTTATTGAAATTTACTCAAAATGGATTAAAAACTTAAAAGTGAGACTCGAAACCATAAAACTCCTAGAAAAAACAGAGAAAAGGGTCTTTGACCTTGGCCTTGGCAATGATTTTATGGATATGACATCTAAAGCACAAGCAGCAAGAGCGAAGTAAACTGGTGGGACCACGTCAGACTGAGTAGGAAGGGAGCCGCAAGGTGAGAAGAGAACCTACAGGATGGGAGACAATGTTTGCAAACCACACATCTGATAAGGAATCAATATCCAAAATATATAAGGAACTTCTACAAATCAATAGCATGAATACCAAATAATTCAAGTATACATGGGCAAAGGAACTGACTAGACATGCTTCCAAAGAAGATATTCACATGGCCAGCAGGTACATGACAAAGTGCTCAACATCACTAATCATCAGGGAAATGCAAATGAAAGCCATGAGATATCATCTCAGGCCCATTGGAAAGGCCACTATCAAAAAGCCAAGAGATAACAGGAGTTGGTGAGGAAGTGGAGAAAAGGGAAGCCTTGTGCCAGGTTGGTGAAAATGCAAACTGGTGCAGTCACTATGAAAAACAGTTATAGAGGTTCCTCAAGAAATTAAAAATAGGACTAACATGTGATCCAGCAATTCCACTTCTGAGCTTATAACCAAACAAAATGAAATCACTATCTTGACGAGATATCTGCACCGCATGTTCATTGCAGCACTATTTACAATAGCCAAGACATGGAAGCTATCTATGTATCCAATGATGCAAGAATGGATAAAGAAATGTGATACACACACAAGAGAACATATTCAGTCATAAGAGAAGGAAATTCTACCATCTGCAGCAACATGGGTGAAACTTGAGGACATTATGCTTAGTGAAACAGGTCAGAAATAAAAAGACACTTAGGATCTCACTTACATGGAATTTAAAAAATCCGTACTTGGGGCTTCTCTGGTGGCTCAATGGTAAAGAATCTGCCCGCCAATGAAGGAGACGCGGGTTCAGTCCCTGATCCGGGGAGATCCCACATGCCGTGGAACAACTCAGCCTGTGCTCGAGAGCCCAGGAGCCGCAGCTGCTGAAGCCCACATGCCCTTGAGCCCGCGCTTTGCAGCGAGAGAAGCCAGTGCAATGAGGAGTCTGTGCACAACAACTAGAGAACACTCCCCGCTCACCATCATTGGAGAAAGCCCGAGTGCCGCAACCAGGACCCAAGCACAGCCAAAAATAAAAATAAATAAAATGTAAAACCCTGCTTCATAGACACAGAGAACAGGTTGGTAGTCATCAGGGGCAAGAGTTGGAGGGTGAGGCATGAGAAAGGTGGCCAAAGGATACAAATGTCCAGGTATAAGATGAATCAGTTTCTGGGGATGTAAGGTACGGTCATGTATAGTATGTAAATATGGTTAACATTACTGTTTGTAGATTTGAAAGTTATCTAAGAGAGTAGATTTTAAAAGTTCACACACACACAAACACACAGACACACACGATTGTAACTATATGAGGTGATTGCTCTATTAACTGATTTTATTATGGTAATCAGTTTGCAATAGGTACATATATAAGATCATTTCATCATACACCTGAAACTTATACAATGTTATACGGCAATTATATCTCAATAAAGCGGGGGAAGAAAGCTTGTGGAAATGCCTTTGAGTAACTCGAGGGTGTTGGACAAAATTCAGTAAGGGAATTTATGGCTTTATATGCTTTTGCATTGTTTCACCAGTTACATCGAGGACTTTCTACTTTTTTAAAGAAATTAATTTCAGTGATTCCACTTCAGTGCTCTAGAGCATATTACCCTCTGGCTACTTTTTATTTTTAACCACCACAAGATACACGTCTTGAGTGAGCTGTATCTACCCCCTCCTACTGCAGACCATAAAAAGACAGGAGTTGATAAGCAGTATAAGACAATTTTTTACTTTCCCAACACAGGACTGACGTTAGTAGAACAACAACCAAGCCAAAATATTAATATTCTAAACGCAAATTCATCTTTTTACTAGACATGGTCCTACATTTAACTTAGTTAACTTATTCGTTTCGAGAATGTATCAATATATTATAAATTATTTATATTAAATGAATGAGGTTATGGTGGAAGTTTAAATATTTAAATAGCTGTGAATCAGGGCTGGAGAAAGGTAGCTGATATTGTTTTGTGTTTAGCATTTGATTACATCAGTTTTTCTTAACCTTTATTTCATACCCCCACCCCAATCCAAGAAGCCTTTTTGTTTTTCCCCCTTAATTGCCCCCCCCGCCATGAAATTTTAATACCGCAGATATGTAGTACACCTGTGTATATGCTGTATGTATATCTGTGTCTTTACATACAAAGAATAAGATTATTTCACTCTCCAAGAATGAATTTCACCCACTTATAGGTAGTAGTGTTTCCATTGAAAATGCATGGGTCACATCTACATAATTTTTTTCCCCTAAAGAGTGGGTTAATGCTCCACGAGGTGGCACTTAAGGGATGTGATGACTGTATAGTAGGGAAGAGCCCCAAACTGCTTACCCAGGAGCCTGTCTTGGTCGAACCTCTCAAGGTTCAACCCTTACAAGTTCCTCGGCTTTCGTAACAATATGTCTCTTTGATGTATTGGCTAAAACCCATGGAATCCTCATGTAACCATCAATATCATGGCTGCTGTCCATGTACTCCTGGGGAGATACAGTCTGACATCCATTTGCCTCAGGTCTTATCAAAACCTACGTACTGAGGATACAGCCTATCAATTCCTTACTCTAAAACCATTTCCTCAACTAGATTAAACTTGCAAAGAATTCCATTTTGTGAACCCCTCATTTGCCCGTAGAACTGCTTATTTACTTTTACTGAATTATAACTTCCTATTAATACCATCTTTCTACACTGGTAGCTGTTTTAAGAAACCACCCCAAACCAATTCATTGTGGTATTTTATTATCAAAATGTTCTGGAAACCATAGCTTATTACTCAGCCAAGATCGTTGGCTATGCAAGGGAACAGAGATCTTAGTTACATGAATGGGCAGGTGTCTTTTAAGCACAGGTTTGTTTTTATAGATGTAATGGATGATATTGACTTTATGGTCTCTAACAAATGTTAGAGAAGGTATTTTTCTGTGCTAGCCTAACTTCTGACTTCATCCATTCACATTCTCTTTTTCACTGTAATCTGATTTCAGTTTTCATTTGTTGTTAATTTATCTTTTAAGATAATTTTACAGCTGGACAAAGTGCATGCAGAAATGTGTACAAATTGTATGTTTGATCACAGAACAAATGCATCTTGTAACCAGCACACAAATGAAGAGCTGGAACATCCCTAGAATTTCTCTCCAATCTCTTCTTAGCCAGTGCTATCAACCCCGACAAGATAACCACTATCTTGATGGCTAACTCTATGGATTAATTTTGCCTGCCTTTGAATATATACATATTCAACATATATATTGTTTTGTGGCTGGATTTTCTTTTGCAGCATTATGCCCGTGTGATTCACTAGTATTGCAGGTAAAAACACTCTGTCCCCATTGATGTGTAATATTCCATTTTATGAACACAAGTAACTTTAGGTTTTTTTTGTTGTTGTTCATTCACTCAGTTGAGTCCAACTCTTTGCGACCCCATGGACTGCAGCACGCCAGGCTTCCCTGACCTCCACTGCTTCCTGGAGTTTGCTCTAACACATGTCCATTGAGTTGATGATGTTTAATTTTTTATGTTATTATTAATGAACATTTAAGTTGTTTTCAGTTTGCAATTATTAATACTACAAGTAGCTCTTGTAAAAGACTTCTGGTGAACATGTTACAGAGTTCTGCATGCTTAGTCGCTTAGTCGTGTCCAACTCTTTGCAACCTCATGGACTGTAGCCCAATAGTTTCCTCTGTCCATGGGGATTCTCCAGGCAAGAATACTGGAGTGGGTTGTCATGCCCTCCTCCAGGGGAATTCACTCAACCCAGGGATCGAACCAAGGTCTCCCACATTGCAGGTGGATTCTTTACTGCCTGAGCCGCCAGGGAAGCCCAAAGTTCTACAAATCATACATTTAAAATGGGCCATATCTCTGCCCAAGTTTAGTTTTCCAAAATAGTCAAACCAATTTACACTTCCACTAGCAATAAACAAGCATTTCATTTGCCCCATGCCCTCACCAACACCTGGTATTTGGTTTTATTCATACCCATAGATGCATAGTTGTATCTCATTATGATTTAATTTGCATTTCTCTGCTGGCTAATGGGGTTGAGCAACTTTTCATGTTTACTGGATATTTGGATTTTTCTCTTTTTATAAAGTGCCTATTCAACTTTATGGCCCTTTTTTGTATTCATTGATTTCAATTGTTACTGGATTTTTATGCACTTATATAAAAAACTATCATCTTTATAAAGCAGGTTGGGATATAAATAGACACAAATAAGTGAAAAATATGAAATAGGTGCTGAATCCAAACTAACCATAAGCAAAGCATTAGGGACACAGGACTTAACTATTTAATACTAATAAACACTAAGAGGAGGCTGGGAGGGTTAAATCCTACTTTGTAACAGCAGCATTTTTATGCAGAAACGACGTAAGTGTCATGTTACTGTCAGTCCTCAGTGATCCTTTGTGCTCATTAGGCCTTAAACTAGTCTGGTGGCTCAGCAGTAAAGAATCCTTTTGCAGTGCAGGAGACCCAGGTTCGATCCCTGGGTCGGGAAGATCCCCTGGAGAAGGAAATGGCAACCCACTCCAGTATTCTTGCCTGGGAAATCCAACGGGCAGAGGGGCCTGGTGGGCTACAGACCTCAGGGTTGCAAAGAGCTGGAGACGACCGAGAGACTGAACTACCGCCATTCACCGACCAACTTCATGAAGCTTATTCTGAGTAAGTTGAGAACTGCTGGGACGGGGCAGTCACAGTGACAGCATTCTCACGTCCAGTATACTGTAGGATTTCATAATGTAAATTGCTACTCATTTAAAAATATTTATGTGCCAAGGGATAAATCAGCAGCAGTTACCTTTTTTTTTGGATTAAAATGTTAACTTTAAAAAAATATAGTCTAAATTTTTGACTACATATTAGTCACTGTGTACAAAAATTATCATAAGTTATGGCTTTAGGGAAATGAATTATCCTAGAACTAGGGTCACTGTAGTCATAAAAGAACACTATAGTTTTAATTTAATGGATAAATCAGCTAAGCTAAGGTATAGAATAGAATGCTTCATGTTTTCAGGAAATAAAATGTTTTTTAATGGTCAAAAACAATACTGAGGACTCAAGAAAATAGGCATGGTTATTACATGGGTCCTAGAACCAACCATATTATACTTAATTTATTACCACCTAACAGATTTTTTAAAAGTCATAATATTTTGAAGAAAGAAGTTTAATAAGAACTATTGAACAAAAGTATCTGTTAAAACTCAAACCTTTCCCTCTTGTCAGTATCATGATAATCAGGGCAGATATTCAGTCAAATGATACAATTTTTAAAATTGTAGGCAGATATTAATTGAATGAAGAAATATGCATTAAACAGGGACACCTAAAAAGACAAAGTGGAGACAAAATGTTTTATTTTGAGGATCAGCAAATAAATAGATAATTATTCTAGCTAGTGAAATCCAAAAGTGTGAATTTTAATTTTCAAGGTTAAAGCACATAAATGCTTGAGAGAATTTGATATTCTACTTAGTATTTTTAATTTATCAGCTAGATAAATCTCATCTCGTTTTTAAAATTAATTTATTTATTTTAATTGGAGGCTAATTGCTTTATAATATTGCAGTGCTTTTTGCCATACATTGAGTGTTTGTATTTATTAAATTTTAATATATAATCCTTTGCTTTTTTCAACTGGTTTATTGACTATAATTAATTGTTTTTGTAAAAACAGAAACTCAGCAGTAGAAATGAAACTATTCATAGTCTCTGTTAACAGTGTAAAATAAAGCATTATTATAACAAGCAGAGGTGTAAGCAGCAAGCCCTTTTGGAGTTAACTGTGGAGAAGCAGATTTGGTAGTTACCTGTCTTAGTTAAAACCCATCAATTGTACCAGTTAGAGTACTGGGAGGTCATTAAGGGACTGCAAATGCTTTATGGCTCCATAGGAGCATATTGAAAGCAAGAAGCCAATGTCAAGTCAAAACTAACTTGCATACAATAATAGTTGCAACTCCATAAATCACGGGGTCATTGAGTTATGGGGTCAGGGACTGAATTCAACTTTGAGATATTTTACAAATTTCCAGTGTTATCAAAAGCCTTTATCTGTGTTCTTTTTCTATCTGTAAATATATTTATCCCCAAATAACTGAGGAATGGCCATGTGTGGTTTTACATATTAAATTTCCCTCTAACTTATTGGGTGGTTATTAACAATTGAATGAATTATTTAAGCAAATATTTCATTTTAATTCCTAACTGTAAAACAGAAGTATAAATGATAATAGTTTTGTCTTTACAGTGAAAGTCTCAAGGAGGAAGAAGAGACAGAAAACTTGTAACCACTTGCTATGAGTTGGAGAAAGCAGATTGCAAAGGGTGATGACAAATGTTAAAAGATCTTAGATAATTAAGTACAAGTTGGGCCATGCATTTTCTGATTGTTACAGATCCAGTTTAGTCACTAATAAGATGAGGCAAGGCTGAGGGTGCCCAGGAATACCCAAGGCATTTCTGTGATTTATTTATCTTGTGTTAAATAGTAGGAGAGTTGCCAATATATTTACTTTTAATTGTAGCATAAGTTTATGATAACTAAAATGAGAGAATCAAAGTTTCTCTTTCTAATTTTCACTGAAAAAAAAATACACACATTTGTATCATGCTGCCTCAAGGAGTTTCCTTAATTTGCTGTGGTTGCTTTTGTCTCAGATCACATTCACTTTGAGAGTCTGATATACAGCTCTTTGAATCATTTTTACAAGTCTATTTTTTGAACTTTTAATTTTTCAGTTATGAAAAATAAGATTTGATGAAATATATTAAAATCAGAATGGACAAGAGACTCTTCTCCATCCTGCCACTCCCACTTTTTGAGAAAATTTACTCACTAAGGATGTCAAGGTAGTGAACAAATTCATTTATTTATTGACTCATTCAACAAACATTCATTCTTTAGACACATATACTATTGTCAGACATATGAAATTTTTATAAGCAGAACGAATTATCTTAAATCCCTGTTTCTCATATGTAAAAATCAAAGAAGAATCACCACAAATGTCTTTTGGCCAACGATGGATGGAAAGCCAAGCCTTCCAATTTAGAATGCTTGTTTACCTTACTTTGTCCTGAACCTGGGAAGACTTTCCATTCTATGATTTTACACATAGAAGCTTCCAAAATGATTTCCCTGCTAGAAGATGCCAAAGGTTCTATATAGCACACTACTACAGATAATTCTTTTATTATAAACCTCTTGGGCTTAAAGTACAAGAAACAGAAATGCTCTGTCTAAATCTGGATCAACTGGAGAGACTTTCAGGTAATTCAGTAAATAAATGATTTAGAGTCATCTATGCAAGTATATTGGCTTCCCTGATGCCTCAGATGGTAAAGAATCTGCCTGCAGTGCAGAAGACCTGGGTTCAATCCCTGGGTTGTGAAGATTTCCTGGAAAAGAGAATGGCAACCCACTCCGGTATTCTTGCCTGGAGAATCCCACGGACAGAGGAGCCTGGCGGGCTATAGTCCATGGGGTCACAAAGAGGTGGACATGACTGAATAACTAACACTTTCACACTTTCATCAAGTATATCATATAAGAAGCTATCTTAGAAACTATGTCTCTTTAATTGCATTAGTTGCAGTTGAAATCACCTGATTAAGTGTAAAGATGTTTATTGACATTCTTGAACACCCATCCACCTTAAACACAGGTCATTGTAGAGAATCAAGTGGAGATGTGATAGGAATCACCTTTTTTTGCATCTTTCCTAGTAATGATGCGAATGTCTGTAATTCTTTCAGAGAAAAACTATCCAATTGGAAGTATTCTCTATGGTTGCATTGCATAGTTTCAATATCTTCAAATTAGCTTTCTATCACATTTAACCTATTGGTTAGAGAAAAATGAGATGGATTTGAGTTCCTATTGAGCCCACTGTGAAGCTGAATTTGATTAAGGCATCAGCCCTGACTCCTATCTTTGAATTGCAGTGACTTTCTTATTACTCAGACATTAGTGATATCTCAGGGTTGACATTCTACTGTTCAGAAAAAGATTGTTTCCCCAAAATCACCTTGGGAAATTGTAATAGCAACATGATCTTTTGGGCAAATGTACAAAGAAGACATTCCGCATGGTATCTGCAGAGTTGTTCAGTGTCCTTCCTAAAGATCAAGAGTAGATCTTTGAATTAAGGTAGGGCTTACTCTAGGTTTGAATTCCATCAAACTGAAAACAATTGCAAGCATTCTGAGCTAATCAGATTAGTGCATTTTATCCTGAACATCCATATTAACCAGCCATCCTGTTCTAAAACTGTGTTCCTTCCTCCCTGGTATAAGCACCTTTCAAAGCCATTCCCATATGTATTTTTCACTTCTTTGCTTGTGTAAATTAGCAAGTTTCATATTTTTTCTAGTTGTAAGATTCCTTTTTCCAGGTTTGATATTTTGTGGTCTCCACTCCAGGGCATGCTGGCATAGAGCTAGAATTGTAAGTCTAAAAGCACTTGATCATGTAATTAGAACAGCACCATCGGAACCACTTTATGCTACTGCATTCTGCCCACATTCACATTCTGCCAAGGCTGTCTGACTAGCTGATCCCTTTGGTTTTTACAGGGAGCTCTCACCAAGACATGAATTAAGACTCCACAAACAAAAAATGGGGTTTGAATGCTTTATAAGAGGACTAATACTTACCACATCTTACAGATAGTGGCTTCCCAGGTAGCTCAAACGGTAAAGAATCTGCCTGCAATGCGGGAGACCTGTGTTCGATCCCTGGATGAGGAAGATCCCCTGGAGAAGGGAATGGCAACCCACTCCAGTGTTCTTGCCTGGAGAATCCCATGGATAGAGGAACCTGGTAGGCTACAGTCCATGGGCCGCAAAGAGTTGGACATGACTGGACAATTAACACTTTACTTTCACAGGCAGTGTAATGCAAGAAAAGGAGAAGTTCTTATCAGCTTTTGTATCTTCATTCTGATCATGTGTTCTTTTACCAGTTCTTTAAAAACATTGTCTCTCCTAAGACTTGCACGAAATATATGACTTTAAAAATAAATTATTTATAATTTAAGTTGAATAGTTCCAGCAAACATGTGTTTTATACGATGCACACAGAGATTTTCTTCCATTCTCTCAATCTTCAGTAGTAATAAAATATGTATAGAAATTGCACAAAATGGGGACCTATTTAGTGGTTATGGCAGCGATGCATATTTCAGGAGGTATTATATGGGCTAAGGTACTTACAGTTTTCATGCTATTTTGGAAATAGGAAATTTAAATATATCTTACAAATATGATAGAACTATTATAGGTATATAAACTGTTGCCATTTTGATTACAAAAATGCATTAAATGATATTTCATGTAATGATAATTTAAGATCATTTAATGAAACAGCCTAACTATTTCTTACAAACATAGGTTTAAAAAGTAATCATTTATGGATAGGAGGGAAGTTAGAGGAAGGGGATATATTCATATCTAGGCTTAGAGCTAAATGACATTGTTGTACAGCAGAAACCAGTGCAACATTGTAAAACAGTTACCCTCCAATTAAAAATAAATTTTAAAAAAGTAATTATTTAACTTGGGATTCTTGGATATCACCAAATCTTCATTTGCTAATTGTTATTTTTGCAAATTATCTTCTAATACCATATATGTTCAGACATAAGGCACATCATTTCCCAGATTATGCCTTAAAAATATGTTTATCTTATATTGGTATCACTCTAGATCTTTTATAATGGAATATTAATGAAAGAACTTTAATTTGATCAAGAGAGTATTTGGAGAAGAAGACATATTTACCTGAAATTACATCAATCAATATCAGCTTGGATGCTTGAACAGATTACCTGATAATTTGCTAAAAGACAGATTAAATTATTCCTGGGTGTACAGCATCTCAATTGAAGTGTTTGCAGTTAAAAAGTAGCAAAAATTGTGAACAAGAACACTATGTTTTGATATTTTGGGAAAATGACAGAATCACCTTATGGTTATTTACATTTACATGGTAGGCTCATATGACATTTTATTTTGTAGCTCACTGTAAAGCTAGCTTTAAGCATATGTACCTACATACTTCACGTGTGCTTTTAAATGACTGTACCAATGTCCGTGTGTGCAATTATATATGTTGATATATGACTATATTTATGTGTAGGTATATATGTTGTCACTGTATTCTTTCCTGTCTCCTTAGTTTTCATCAATATGAATCTATTTCTCCTTAATCAATTTGATAAATTGATAAAAGAATTTTATCATTGTAATTTTGCCCATAATTATAGCATTTTTTGTTTTTTGTCTATATTGCAAACATTATTCATGAAACCATTTGGTCCCTTCCCACAGAATGTTTCTTTAACACAGAGAGAATTAGGCTAAGATACATAATTTCCATATAAAGTTCCAGTGTATGTCCATTTCACATTTTAAGAAACTGAGTCAAAATGAAATTAGAAGTGGGGAAATTAAGACATCTCCATAAAATAGATGCTATACATATAATTATGTGAACAGGTACACTTTAATGCCTAAAATAGGTCTTGATGTGTTACACATTTAAAATAATTGCCAGTAAAAATTCATTCAGGTATATGTATTCCTTGACATCATGTCTTTAAAAGTAGTTAGGAAAACTAGCATGACCTGGGAGTCCAGTCTTGTGAGTTTGAATCATACTGTGAGGCCTCCTCATACTAGGGAGGGGTTGATTGTTACTTGTGATTAGAGAGACCTCATGTGGACTGCAGGTCAGCAGAGGGTGGAGGCAAACCTGAGCGTGACTGCCTAGCACAGTCTTCACTTCAGTCCCAGAACAGGGGTGAGTTAGGAAACCTCTGATCTCATCAGTGTGGACCTTTTATAAGAGGATTTTGAAGTACGAAAGGCAAGCTAAGTCAGTGGCTCGTGTCACCTAAGACAAGAGAGAAGAAACCAAATATATTTTTTGTTTAAAACTGTGAAATGCTCCTTTCCTCGGTGTACCTTACGTTTTTCCTTCAAGTTCTCCACTTCATCTCTAGTGCCTGATAGCCCTAAGGATCAGGCACATGTTACTTAATAAATGTTTGCTGAGTCAATAAATGACTGTGCAAACCTCTCAAATCTATCTTCAGTCTACACCCCAAATTCACTTTCTCCACTGCTCTTAGGCTATTATGCAAAAATATATGAAAGTAATAATGAATTATGATCTTTTCTCTATTGAATAAGTGTCTTTTGTCTTCTTCTGTATATTTTAAAACTACTTCAATATTATTTTTACTAAGGTAAAAACATCTAATAGTTTTTAAAAGAGGTGTTCAAATTCTTTAAAAATAGCACAGATTTCCTCTTAAGTCCTAGTCTTAATCCCTACAGCAAAACTCCTGACTTTGACTCTTTTAGTGGATTTTTATTATTCTTACTTGCGTATTTCTAAAAGGTTTGCTTGTCCTGCCTTCCTTTATTTAGCAGTGTAACACAGTGTGTATTGACTCCATGTATAATACTTGAGTATTTAGTTCTCTTGCACATTTGTATACCGTCTTTCCCTAAACTCACGCTTCACATGCAGTTATATCGTGGTTTATGTTTACTCTCTTGCTAGAGTTCCCATTATTCTGATTATATTCACATCTGAATGAAATGCTATATTATTATTACTTTTCTCTACTCATAACCTCTTGTTTCTCCTTGAGTTATTAATATGCTTTTTCAATTTGTTTAGTAGACTTTGTACCTGGTATAAACTATTCATGCACGTGTGCTCAGCTGCTTTAGTCGGGTCTAACTCTTTGCGACCCTGTGGACTGTAGCCCGCCAGGATCCTCTGTCCATGGGATTCTCCAGGGAAGGATACTGGAGTGGGTTGCCATATTCTTCTCCAGGGGATCTTCCTGACCCAGGGATCAAACCTGTGTTTCCTGCATTGGCAGGCAGGTTCTTTACCACTAGCACCATCTGGGAAGCCCATAAGTGATTCATAAATGTCCCCAAATGGTCTTTCAAACTGTAACAGTCAGAGCAGTCTAACTACTTTAACAAACAACTCCAAAAACTCTCAGTGGCTTATCTCGGTGTAAGTTTATTTCTTGCTCATGCCATGGACCAGGGGTGACGGTTAGGGTTTCTATGCCACACGATCATTGAAAGCCTCAATTTCTTTCATCTCGGGCTTTAATGTCGTCTAGGGCTTCAGAGTTCTTCACTGAGTCTTTATGTCTGGATACCAATGAGGAGGATCTCATAGGTCATTTTATGGGATTGACCCGGAAGTGGTGTAGGTCACTACTGCCCGCATGCCATTGGCTGGAACTCAGTTACATGCCTCCCTACCAGCAAAGGGCTAAGAATTGAAATCCAGTGGGATGCTCGGAAGAGAAAACCTGGAACTGGATGAACACTTCAGTCTCTACTACTACATGCACATTATCAAAAATGTTTCAAATGTACATGTCCATGAAATAATTATTTCCAGGAGACGTTGCCTCTGCAGTCCGCTCTTCTGCTTCTGTCTAGGCCTGTTGTTATGGAGAATTCACTTCACTGTCTCCTGTGTTGGACCTTCATTTCCTGGGTTCCATCTCCTCTTTTTTGATTTATAAGCCTATTTTGGGGATCCTTCCTTAAACACAATAAAGGAATTATGTTTTCAATTCCTTACACGTCTAAACATATTTTAATCACACTTGGCTACATTTTGTATGGGTATACAATTCTCATTTCAAAATAGTTTCACTCATAAATTGTGAAGGCACTTAAAGACTCTTCTGGATCCATTATTGCTCTTGAGAAATCCAATATCATTTTTATTAGTTTCCTTTGTATGTTATCTGCTTTATGTTTCTGGAAGATGTTTTTGTTCTTTTTGTTCCTGGGCTGCTAATATCTCAGAATGACATATCTTGGTGTGTTTAATTGCTTAGCAAAAAATTATACTCCTGGACTTTCCATTTTATAATCCACCCATCTTTCAAATTTGTAAAATTTTGAGTGTATTTTGAATTTTGAATTTTTTTTTTTTACTGTGTTGAAGTCCACTTGTTTTTAATTCATTTTCTACAGGAGCAGAGTAAAAATGCATGTGTTCAGTTCATTTTGTTAAGCCACAAAGTACTCTAGTTTACTTTCACCAGAAAATAAGCCTCCAGTTTCTTGGAGGCTGAGTTGAGCAGATGGAGAAACTTATGTACAATTGGTTGATTATACGGTGGTGAGGAAGTGAACTTTGGGTCTGGACATTCTGAATACAGACGTCTAACCAAACCCCTGTGTTCACCCCACCAGCTGGCCTCTTTCTCTGATGGTATTGCCGCCTCCTAGGCTTGAGCCTCTCAGGTTACACAAGGAGTTACTGCTTCTCATCCATCACCCCTCCTACAGGCAAGCAATATATAACTCCTCCTCTTCCTATCGGTTACCCAGCTTCCATCTGACTTAAGTTTTTCCAAACCATCTATTGGAGTTTGTTTAATCTCTTGATGTCTCTTCTCCTCTTTATTTGTCTTTATGATTTCATAACATATAAAAATGTATTTATTATTTTTTAAGATTCTTTTGGATGCACATCATTTTTAAAGCCTTTATTGAATTTGTTAAATATTGTTTCTGTTTTATATTTTCTGGCCACAAGGCATGTGGGATCTTAACTTCCTGACCAGGGATCAAACCCACACCTCTTGTATTGGAAGCCTTGACTGCTGGGCCTACAGGGAAGTCCTCCAAATGTGTTTATTCTTGTGTCAGAGGAGATTGGGGAGGGAGAGGTGTTTAACCATTTTTAACATCCAGGTACATTTATTTATCTGTTTACCTTGGGGCTGTATTTATTCAGTGATAAGCTTATTGAGAGAAATTATGTCTATTGAATTTGTGCTAGGCAAACGCCAGGTGCAGAAAGGCATTTTTTTCTTTTTTTTAACATCACAGGATGCTGTCACCCTGTTTTCATGGTTTTCCAGGGTTTTTTTTTCTGCTCTGTCTCTGGTCTAAGTGGCCTTCATGAAGTGGCCAGGAATCGTTTTGCTCATATTCTCCCACTGCCATCTCCTCCTGGGAACCCTCTTCCCACAGGGAAGGAAAGGTCCACCCTCTGGAGTAGCTGAAGAGCATCCCCATGTAACACTAGCGCCTCTGAGCCTCAGAACTAGAAACATAGGATGTGTGCGGTGGGTGACGCCTGGAGAGCTGTCCCTGCAGGAGTTAGTCCTGCGAGGCCGCTGACACGCTTCCCTTTTAGAGAAGGGAAGGGTGGCAAAGACAGTAGATGATAAATGAGTGTCTTAGACTTTCTCACGACAGGAACCTTCCCTTAAACGGAAGGTAGGCGGCACGCTGTCCTGACTACTGTGAGCTCTCCCTTCCGGATCAGCAGATCTGAATCCTACATTCCTGGGCCTTTGGGATTCTGGGCACGTCGCTGGGACTTTCTCAACCTCAGTTTTCTTCATTCTTAAAAATGGGGACAATAAAAAGTAACAGATGCCTTGCCTCTTTCAAAGCAACATCGTGACAGTCAAGTGAGAGGCTCTATGGACAAGGGCACCATAAATGCTGTTGAATATGGGAAATAACAGCTGGTAGGATTAAGTGAACACAGAAACTAAGTGAAGAATACAGATTGCCATTTATATCATGTACAGAGAATCATTTTAAATTAACGTGCTATGAAAAGAAGAATAGTCAAGGTTGTTTATGTATTTCTTTTCTCTCTTTCAGGCCCCATAGACACACACAGCAATACAGATAATGCTGATGCAAAATAGATTATACTACAAATATATATTCCCAGCATATATATTTGAAAATCTATAACCCGAACCTCCAATAATATTTCCCAGTAGATCAGAATAGTATTTATAAATCAGACCTTACTTTGGGAGAAAGGAGTAGATGATTGTTACCAAAATAATGTGCAGGCAACACCCATAGAGGCTTTACTATACCACTGGTCTATGCACTTTGCTGATCTGAACTCATTTACTGACAATAACCCTACAAAGGCATTTGATTCTCCCCATTTTCAAGATAAGAACATTGAGGCACAGAAAATAGACCTTCTCCCATATTTTCTTAGTAGAATAAGCAGATTCCTGTGAAACCACATGTTTTCTCCAACACTCCTCTTCTCCAGTGCTTTGCTATTGTTTGCTTGCCTTTGGTTTGGGTTTTCGCTTCTCCCACAGATGATCCACTGCTAATGTCAGCGGCTCTCAGTTGCCTCAAAGGCCCTCTGCAGAACTGGTCAAACAATGAACACTTAAGCAGTCACCTCACCGTTCACCAACATGCATGCAAGCAGCACATTTGGAACTTTTTCATTTTCTTCACAGTGGGAAAAAAAAATCAATTGCTACTGTATGTCTTCAACCTTGGGCTCTTACCATCAGGCTAAACACCAAGGATGTCTTAGTCTGTCTGAAATGTGATCTCAAGACAGCCAGCCAGGATCGTGGGTGTGGGCAGATGATTGCCAAGTGTCGGCCAGATAGTAGGTGCTTAATAAAGATGTGTTCAGTGAATGTGTGTGCTGCCTGATCTCTGATCTCATAGACACGACCCCTGCTGACTCAGCTGCAGATCTCTGAAATGACTGTGGGAGGCAAAGGTGAGGAAGGCGCATCCTGATGAATGGATTCACATGAACAGACCTTAACTTTTAAAACACGGATTTCCTTCGGAGCCGTTTTATTTCCGGAGGCCCCTCTCCGCTCCTTGGTCTCTTAGGCAACTGCTTGTTCTCTTAATGAAGACCTCCCCTCCCGGAGCAGAAAATGCAGTGCCCTGGAAGCCGTTCTCACAGTGCCCAGGGGCTCTTTGGAAAAAAGAAATCCAAGAAAACACGGAAAAATCAAGGACTCAAAATGAGATGGCTGCTGGGGCTTGGAGACCCACAGAGCCGAGAACTCGGAGCAGAAACCGAGCGCCCTTGAGTCACCAGCAAGATTATCCGAGGTGCGCCCCGCACGTCCGCCTTCGGACTGGGAGACACGCCTTCGTCACACACGAACCCTGCAGATCCCGGAGCTCGGCGGACTCGGGGGTGGTGCTTCCAGTCCTGCCGCTTGCCATCCGGACGGGCAGGGGCTGGGGACCCGCCGGCTGCTGGAGCGATCCAGAGCCACAGGTTGGGGGGAAAAAAAATCGGAGCGGTGCCCGGGACCGTCGCCCTGGAAGGCAGACCCCGGGCAGTGGCTGGTGTCCAGGAGTTCCCGGGCTTGGGGAAGGGGGAAGGAAACCTCTGAAACCCGACACCTCTCGCCAAGGAAAACTTCGCAGGCTGGTGAGTTGGGGCGGCCAGCCCGGCTGTTATTGCTGGAATGTGTTCCCACCCACTCGGGGGGTTTGCTGAGCGGCTCGCCTGCGAAAAGGAAGTGAGACGTGGATGGGGAGATGTAGGCCGGCGCCGAGGGACCCCGGGTCTGGAGCGGGGTTCGGGGTGTGAGCGCCCTGGATCGGCGGCTTCCACCTGGGATTCCGGTGCAGGCGTGATGGGGGCGCGGATGTCATCAGAAAACTAGCTGGTGTCTGTCTTTGTTTTGGTCCTCGCCGATCAAACAGCTGGTTGGAATTAAAAAAAAAAAGAACCTGGCTTAGCAATGTCAGTTTCCTTCCATCTGTATCTCAAAGACAACCGAAATAACAATTCTTTTTCATCATCATGTGTTTCGAGGTTCATTTAAGGAGAAGTCATTTCGTGAGGCGAGACAAGGGATTGGACGTTTCTTTGTCCGTCCTCAGGTGAAATAGCCCCAGAGAAATCAAGAGCCTGTCTGACAGTTTTTTCTTTTTTTTTTAACCTCTTCTTTCAAAATTGTGATCCGGGTATTGCAGTCCTAGAAGGGTGTGTACACGTGTGTTTGTTCAACTGGTCACAATAAATGAGCTTCCAAGAGTTTCCAACTCCGTACATTATCTCATTATCTGAAAGCTATTGAATCAGGTGGAATGTCCCTAAGCAGAAGTTGCAGGTTCTGCTCCTAGGAAAAGGCTGAGTTTGGTCAAACTCATCACACTTGCTACTAGCTGTTACACACTAGTTAACATTGTTACTGCTTTTTATCTTGAGACCTAAAATTAAGGATATGTACGATTCCAGTTGTGTATCTAGCACCTTATTAAGACAAAGTCAACAACGTGCAGTTTCAGAGTTCTTAGCAACAAAATTATTGTTGAACATAATAATGTTAAGAATTTTTAGTCAGTTTCAAAGATGTACTCTTCTTAATATTCAGTTACATTCACACATCTTCAGTAATATTATAAATAAACATATATCTATATATATGTTTTATGCACATGGTTATAGAGTTCTAAATTTGAAGTTAACAGAAAAGTTAACTTCAGCAGGATAGCCTCAGGCATTTCAGTTTATTGAATTTTCAAGCTACTGTAAAGTCCGAACTGTCGTATGAAGTGAGAGCCATACCTGCCTTGTGCTGTTCCCCCATATACTTATTTTTCACAGTTTCCTATTATTAACCCTCTACCTGGAGGGAATCAGCCCTTCTTGAAGGCAAGAAGGGATTTTAGAAATGACCAAAACAAGGTAATCTTGGCAGATAGTTTAATGCCAGGGAGGCTTTTCTGTTTAAGAACTGACAGTGGCCTCCCATAAAATGTTACCATCTTTGCTTTCGAAAGACCAAAACCTTGCCAATGAAACTGGACAAGCCTGTTCTCAAAGATGCCAAGAAGGAATCAAAGGGTATCTGTCAAATGTAAGCAAACCACAACTCTCTCATAGGCCATTTCTGGAACAGGACTCTGACAACCTGATAGGGAAGGTAACTCTAAAATAATTGATTGGCTCAGCTCCTTGGCACACCAGCTTATATTAAAATTATCTACTGGTTTCTGAACTGCTTTTCATTATATTTAACTGTACTTCTGGAAAGATAGAAGTCATCCAAAGCCCCAGGTGGTTCAAAACAGAAATCTGCTGTTTTCCCACCTTTAGCCTGGGACATTTTTGGTTAGGTTTTTGGTCTTGCAGATCAGGACAGCATGAAACATAGACCAACTATTCACATAAAGCTCAGCTCACAATTAATCCAGTTTCTTGAGTTGATTCATCAAGGTAGGTTAAGTAATTGCAGTTTTGAGAGACAGGAAAACAATTACTGTAAAAACAGACAGGACAAACTAGGTGTTTCCCATGAAGGGTAAGTCACTTTTTTGGAGTTGGTGGCTAAAGGGGTGTAATTTTTCACTCATTATTAGGTGTAGAATGGAGCTGACATTATTCTATAGTAGTAGGAAGTAGCAACACCACGAAGCATAATAAAAACCAATTGTAAACCTCATAAATGGAGTTGAGAGTATTACTTAACTTGCTTCACTCCCTTTGCGATCATTATTCATATTCTTTAAATATTAACCTTCTGTCATAAGCCCTCCTTAAATGAAGGAAACCTGTCTGGATTATCAGTAATGAAAATAAAATGCTGTTTAACACATTGCCAAAAATTTTTAAATAAGTTGTCTTTTCTAAGTAAACAACTGGTGAGTGTAGTTGAGAAAAAGAACTTATATTTCTTAATATAATATTCTTAAATATTTATTTGTTTAAGTCTTAAACAAATATTTATTAATAGTGTCAAGCCTTATGCTGGGCTCTGTGTGAAGAGAAGTGGACCAAATGCACAGAAACGCCTGGACCCCAGAGAACTTGCCTTTCACTTTAGGGAGTAAATGGATGTGCAAGTTAGATCTGTGATCCACCTGAGCTAAGTGCTAGACGAGAAGGTAAAGCAGAGAAGGAACAGACTGTGGCAGTGACACGCCCAGTCAGTGTTGAAATTTTAGATCAGGTGCCCAGGGAAAGTCTAACTGAGAAGGTGACATTTGAATGTTGTTCTTAAGGAAGCTCGGGAGTGAGCCATGTGGTTACAGGGAGGAAGAGCTGTCTAGACTGAGGGATCAACAAGCAAGAGTTTGCCTGGCGACTTCCAGGAGTGGCAAGGAAGGCTGTCTGTGTCCCTGGGGGCAGGGTTGTCCTGGGGCAGGTCACAGAGGGCTTTGAAAGCAAGCATGTTGGCTTTTGATTTTTATTCTGAGTGGAGGAAGGAGTCACTATCATTTAGATGTTGTCTGTTGAAAAGAAGCTGAAGCTCCAATACTTTGGCCACCTGATGCGAAGAGCCAACTCACTGGAAAAGACCCTGATGCTGGGAAAGACTGAGGGCAGGAGAAGGGGGACAACAGAGGGTGAGATGGTTGGCTGGCATCACCGACTCAGTGGACATGAGTTTGGGCAAACCCCACGAGCTGGTGAAGGACAGGGAGGCCTGGCGTGCTGCAGTCCATGGGGTCGCAAAGAATCAGACAGCCTAGGGACTGAAAACAACGGAGGAGACTAGAAAGCAGGGGCAGGAGAAGGGCACAGAGTGAGGCTGGAGAGACCACCTGGGTCAAGTGAAGTGAAGGGAAAGTCACTCAGTTGTGGCTGACTCTGTGCAACCCCATGGACTATCCAGTCCATGGAATTCCCCAGGTCAGAACACTGGAGTGGGTAGCCTTTCCCTTCTCCAGGGGATCTTCCCAACCCAGGGATCAAACCCAGGTCTCCCACACTGCAGGCGGATTCTTTACCAGCTGAGCCACCTGGGAAGGCTGCCTGGGAAGTCATTGCAAAGACGGGATAAGGTCCGTCTGAGAAAACTGAGGAGTCCACGCCATGACTTATTTGTTATAGACAATTGTCTGTACTGAGAAGCTGAGCGAAGTGATAGTCAACCTCTCTTCCAAAACTGTGACCCTACAAACCCAAGAAAGAACACAATTTGTTTGATACTTGATAGATATTGTAGATCACATATTAAGAGATAATAGTGAAAATTTAGTTTATACAGTTGTAAAACATAGCATCAAAGTAAAGTAAATAACATCATAGTATATGGCAGTTGCCTGGAGAAGGAAATGACAACCCACCCCAGTATTCTTGCCTGGGCAATTCCATGGACAGAGGAGACTAGTAGGTTACGGTCCATGGAGTTGCAGAGAGTCAGACACGACTAAGCAGTTGAGCTTGCACACACGCATATATAGCAATTGTAGCTGCCATAGAAACCAAATGTCTAATATTCAGAAATGCAAGAACAGCCTTTTTTAGTAGGTAAAGTATGTTCAAAGACATCAAGATTCACATAATTTGGGGAACAATTTTAGACAAGGCAGATATAGGTATAAATTGGTGAGATTTAAATCAAACCTTTAAGAAGCCCATCATTAATCAAATTATACTGGTGCTTAGTAGTAAAGCTATGAGAATGGCATTTAGTTTCCTTAAGGCACAGTTTTCTCCTGTGTGCAGCAAAAGGAATAGACTGATTAGTTTAAATCTCTATTGTCTAGCTCTAGACCTGGGTAACCTACAACTCTTGCTTCCTGTTTAGTTCCTTACCTTCCTTTTCCCCTTGTTTTTTTTTTCTCTTTCATTTATGTACCTATTTATCCAGATAGATATTCATAATTATAGATGTATTATATGCATGAGTTTAGATACTCATAGATATAGATGTATATATATAGGTGTAAGTATATATGCACACATGTACACAGAGACAAAAAGAAAAAAAGAAAAACATAAATTCTATAAAAGAGGGCAAATTTCTTTTTAAGAGGCTTAAGAAAATATTCAAGATTTTCTTTTCGTTTTCTTTCTGTAACCCATAAATTTATTGTCAATTATAGTGAACTTGGGGTCAACCCGATTTGTTTTCTTGTTCCTCTCTTCTTAACTTGCTCAGAAAAGTGAAACTGTGTGTTAACTCTGACCTGAGGGATACACCAGAATAAAAATAATTAGAAAAGGCAAAATGGGTCTGTGTGATATTTGTCCAATCCAATGTAGGCAAGGTCCTCAGAGTCTGAGAAGTTTGTTAAAAGAGTTGCTCAGTTCTCGTGGGCTGTTATTAAAAATATACTATTTTCATAAACAATGTACAGTTGATATATGTTTCTGGATATGTGAAAATATTTTTTTTAATATTTTTTTAAAGTATAGAATGAAACTAGATTTTTCAAAGAGGGAACAGAAAACCTAGCCTCTCTTAGTGCCTAAAATAGTAGAAGCCTTTTCCAAAATCGGGAGCTTTCTTATATTCACCTAAGGTGCCTCCTTGAGCTGACTTAGACCTCGGATTTTCTGAAATCTTTTTTGCAAATGCTGGGAAGCATTGGAGCAATGCATCTAATTTGCTAATTTCTTAATTTTTTTTTTGAGTGAACAAAGCAACTAAACAGGTAGAAACTATCACACCCAGTCTCGGCCCTGTCCCTCCCTCATTCAAACTTTGATCTTAATCATTCCAAGGTTGGCGATGCCAGCTATCAAAGGCTGCTGCTCACAGTTTGGAGGTGAATGATTCTATGAGAAACAATACAGAAAACACTGCAAAACATATCTTAGGAAAAATCACTTTAGTGAAAATATCCTGGTATTTACAACTAAGGGGTTAGAGACATGTAGAAACAAATTCAAATAAATACAACATGATATGACAAAGCCCCATTCTTTAATATTATGTTAGAAATGAGATGCTAAGAAGATGTGGCGTGCACACACACACATACACACACACACACTGGAATTCTCTGCTCAGTCACTTCAGGTGTGTCCAACTCTTTGTGACCCCATGGACTATAGCCCACCAGGATCCTCTGTCCATGAAATTCTCAAGGCAAGAATAGTGGAGTGGGTTGCCATGCCCTCCTCTAGGGATCTTCCCAACCCTGGGATAGAATTTGAGTCTCCTGATCTTCCTGTATTGCAGGCAGATTCTTTACCGCTGAACCACTGGGGAAGCCCACACTGGAATACTACTCAGCCATAAAAAAGAACAAAATTTTGCCATTTGCACCAACATGGATGGACTTGAAGGCATTATACTAAGTAAAATAAGTCAAAGAAAGATAAATACTGTATGATATCACTTATGCGTGAAATCTAAAATGTTGTTTCCCTGGTGGTAAAGAATCTTCCTGCAATGCAGGAGACCCAGGTCTGACCCCTGGTTTAGGAAGATGCCCGGGAGAAGGGAATGGCAATGCCACTCCACTACTCTTGCCTGGCAAATTCCATGGACAGAAGTGCCTGGTGGGCTACAGTCCATGGGATCGCAAAGAGTCAGACACAACTGAACAACTAACCTGTCGTATCACAGAAAACTAGTGAATAAAACAGAAAGAAGCAGACTCACAGTTATAGAGAACAAACCAGTGGTTATGCGTTGGGGGAAGGGCAGTACAAGGATGGGGGAGCGGGAGGTACAAACGACCGGCTGAAAGATAGTTTCAAGGATGCATCGTACAACGTGGGGAATAGAGCCAATATTTTGCAAGAACTCTAACTGGAAAATTACTTTTAAAAATCATACAAAAATTTAAAAAAAGATACAGGATGCTAGTTGACAAAGACCACACAGTAGCAATGAAATGGAATGAACAACTTTGGGTTTGCTTTTTTCTCAGGACTGCACTGAGCCATCATCAGGTGCTAGTCATTTTGAAACTGACCTAAAGACTGCAATTCCACCCCCACCCCCCAACTCCCGCCACCTGGTTAGATTATAATTTTTTCACTTAGCTACTAGAAAAACCAAGGAAACAAAGGTGGAATATGTAACTCATTATTAGTACTGCTCCTGGATAGTCCCTAATGGAGGTGCCCTCTTCGCACTCCAGAAGTTTGCACGTTTGATGAGAAATCATCTTCCGTTTAAGATTGCAAAGAGTATGCTTAGACAAAGGTGAGAGCGAGATGAGAACTGGAAGGTAAGGCCCCGCGTCTCTAACGGGGGTGGTTACGGCCACTGCAGTCTTGCCCTACGCTGCAGACTTGACAAGCCTGGCAAGCATCTGTTTCCGGTGCGAGGTGGGGGAGGTCTTCGAGTTTTATGGTGTGGTTTTCTCTGTGAAACGACTCTGTGATGATAGCTGAGTTGTGATGAAGATGCATTTCCTCTGAGCTGTAATGCTCTTCTCTCTGGTTCCCAACACAGCTTTGCAAATCAAGGGTGGTTTTCATGGCTCCGACTCCTGGTTTTTCACGCTTGCCAAGTGCACTTTGACTTTTAAAGTCAGCTCATGTGTGAGGCCCATGGGACCAGAAGCTCTTTTCCTATCCTTCACATTCTGGAAGGTGTTGGATTAGGATGATTTTAGTGAAATAAAGGCTGAGGTATGCTGCAATTCGTCTAGAGTAGCAATGATTCTTAAAACCAGTATAGTAAACATGCAGACACCTGAGGGGATAGGCTTGGCACCTTGAGAACAGAAAGCTAATTCAAAAGAGTAAATTTCAAGGTTTCATAAATGTTACCTATATATTTAAAGAGAGACATGTATTCTGTTTCATCATATTTTATTACCAGTAGAAACATTTTTGTCTTATTTCTCAGGAATTATGTTCTTTAAAAGTGTGTAGAAAATGAAATAAGAGGGTTAAAAAATAGTTCACTGCTTTTTAGTCATTTCTACCATAAACATGTTATTGTGCACTGTCAAACATGATCCAAAACATGAAAATAAAAATCAAAGAATTCTTGACATCCTTCGGAGAACACAAATTCTACCTGCATAGTATAAACTTTAGAGAAAATGTCAAGTTAGTCATGTTAAAGTTGACATTTAAAATTATTCATTACAATAAAAAGATCTGCCTACCATGTTAAAACTAATAATAGCAACTTAGTTTCTAGTATAACTTTTACATATCTGAATTGTTTATTAGAAATATTCATTATGTGCTGTTTTGTATCAGTAGCATATTTAGTCATTTGATCGAAAGGCTGTATAAGACATAATTCAGTTGTGAAAGAGATCGCCAGTCCAGGTTTGATGCATGAGACAAGTGCTCAGGGCTGGGGCACTTGGATGACCCAGAGGGATGGGATGGCGGGGGAGGTGGGAGGGGGGATTCAGGATGGGGAACACATGTAAATCCATGGCTGATTCAGGTCAATATATGGCAAAAACCACTACAATATTGTAAAGTAATTAACCTCCAACTAATATAAATAAATGAAAAAAAAAAATACAAAAAAAAAAAGACATAGTTCCTACTCTTGAAGAGCTTAGAATCTGTTGCGGTAGATCCATGAGCAGATAATTTGAGTATAACCTGGTAAAGTTTGCTAGTGGTTTGAACACAGTATTGTGGTAATAAAGAGGAAGATAACACCTAAGGGGGCTAAAACTGTAGAGAGAACAGTTAGAAGTGGGAAATACAAATGGTCTGAAATTAGCTCAAAGACAGTTAAGGTTGAAGTCAGATTAGAGAAATAATTAATGAATGGAATTGACCAGCTATAGGAGAAAAGAGAAAGTTTTATGGTCTCAATCATAAGAAGGCATTAGATGAATGAATGGTGGTTCCCAGAATTGAGATTAGGTGTAGAAAAAGTGAAGCATGTTGGAGGAGAAGACCTGCTGCATTCAGGTACCTATAGTGATTCAACTGGATTTATTCAGGAAAATGCCTTCAGGAATCTAAACCATCTAGGAGAGGTCAGACTGATAATAGTAACTGGGAAGTGCTGTTCTGCAAGTGATCACAAAAATCCATAAGACCCAATGCCATCTTGAAGGAAACCCAGGGAAGAGGGAGGTTTAGTAGCCATAAGGTAGGAGTCATGATTTTCTTCCTATTCTATCGGCACCAATCAGCTTTGGCTAATAAGGCCATTTACATTCTGGAAGGACTTAGGGTTATATATGATCATGTTAATTGCTATTATTATTAAATTGGGAGGATATATTAAATATGCCTGTAGCTCTTAGTTATGAACAGGGCATCATTTATCCCTGTCTGTGGGACAACCACTTTAAATATTTCCATGCCCTAGGATTCTGTTCACCCATATTTTCTCCCAGCCCCATTTGTGAAAACTGACATGTCATAGCTCGGTTAGGAATGTGCTCTAGTACCATAGAAAAAAGACTGAGCAGAGTACTCAAGCGATTGAACCTATTGATTTTGGCTCATTAATATCATGCTTCAATAACTGATGCCCAGCACATATTAATTGAAGAACAAATTAATTGCCATTCCCTTTATTGCACTCAATAGCTTTGTTCCAGCTCTGCTGTGTCTGAATTTATGACACTTCTAATCTCAGGATCTGCTTACCAAAGCCTCACACAATGTATCTCGATGCTCTAAAAGAATTAAAGGATAGTTATCTAGTAAAGATTACTTTTGAAGTTTCCAACCCATGTAAAATACTGTTACATAATTGACTTGTAAATGTGTGTCCACTGACTAAGTTTAAGGCAAGTTATTCTGTTTTCTGCTTCCTCTTCCCCCCACCTTGTCCATCCCCATATTAATACTCTTTCCAGTTCATTGTTCAAAACAGTTTGGGAAATATGTTGCTACATTTAAGAACATTCCTTATACAACCATCTGACTGCTTCTCACTCTCCATCGCAAGTATTCTGATTATTAGATAATCAGCCCGAGAACCTTCTGCATGACTACTTGTCCTATTGATTCCTTCTAGATGCAGGTGTTAAAGGTTGTCTTTGTTACGGATGCATCATTTCAGGCATCTAGTTCAGAACAAATGTGTTTTTTTTTTATAAAGCCTTCTCATAATATGCCAATAGCTCAGTTATCTGTGTTCTGGTTATTATAGATAGAGAAAGAAGACTTCTAAACAATATTTTCATGACTCATCTATGAGTTAGACACATAATCCATGTCTACAAATACCCCAGTCAAGATTTCTAATTAAAACCATGTTGACTTTAGTCCTTTTTGTTCTCTAGCATTTGGTTACTTACATTATTTACAAGCTGTTATCCAACTGTGAATCTTCGAGATTATCCCCTTCTGTAAATTCATCAATATTTCATATATTCTGGGAAATATCAGCGTGTTTCTTGTCTGAGGTTTCAGCACAGGTAAGTTAGCATTAGGGACACAAATGTCTTGTTTTTGGCACTCCCACTTGTGTGGTAGTGTAGCAATTAACATGAAGAAAAGACAAATATAAAAAAATAAAAAAAAAAAAAAAGACAAATATAATTGCAAAAAATGCTGTGTACAGCTTATGATGAACATTTATAGATTGCTATAAATTGTGATTTTTTGGCAGGATCGTCAAGGGTGAAAACTTGCATTGGTGTTTAATCTTGGATTAAAGACTGATAACAGGCTTCCTTATTTTCAGCTTTGAAACAGCAGCAGCAGCAGAATGTATCCATTGAATGAACCAATTTTCAAGTTAAGGCCATTGTGGAAGAAAATGAGAAGTTTGATAATTTTGATTTTAATGGGTGCAGTTTTACAAATTCTGCATTCTCTTACAACTGGTTCCTACTTGGAATAATTTTTACATGTTACTTGTTGAGATTTCAGCCTGTATTAGTGAATACAGGCTATATGTCAGAGTATGAAGGAGATGAAAGAAGTTAAGAAAACATTTTTCCCATTCTAGGCATAATCTTTATAAATCTAGTTTCTTTTAACATGATTGCCAAAATTGGCCCCAGGAACAATTTAAAGGCACATCTGAACTGAGTGACCCAAGCAATAGGAAAGTCAACTCTAAATCACAGAGTCCCAAAGAAAGGGGTATATATAGGCAGAAATAAAAAAGTTTTTAATCTATGTAGGGCCTTTCTCTTGGCCTGATCAATTATTTAGCACCCCTAGATACTGAGAATATATTTTAAATACAGTACTAATTAAGAAATGTCTGAATATAATAAATCTTGGATAATATATTCTTGTTTGTTTATTGCAGTGAATATCACTTAATTCTGATTACTCAGAAAATATTCCTATTTAACTGGATCTGAAATGAACTGGTGTTAGAATTAACAAGAGTGAATAATCTTATGATAGCCATTCCAAGAGTGAGTTTCCAGAACTATGTCTATATGATAGCAATGGGGTCTATGAGTAAATCCATAACAATAGTAGGTTTTATCATGAACCTTTATTAAGGAAGAAACAAAGGTGCTTTTCTGTAGACTTTTGTAGACATGATATATCCTCAGCTTCTCCTGTGTAATTGGAAATAATGAAGCTTTTTATAAGGCCAGATATTCCCTATGGTCCCTAAAATTCTGTCTAGGTAAGTAATTTTATGTGTCTGTTTTATCAAGGAGGGAAGATTGTCTCCTCGTATCTTTTTTCCTTGTCATTTATTGAAGGTGGAACAAAGAATTTTCTTTTTAGTACAGGTCATGGGTAAAATTGCTCTCTCTCAGAACTTTATCGCAGAGCCCACTTTTATCTCTTTTGATACTTTTCTACAGTGCTAATACCAGTGTGTTGCTTTCAAGTTGGGAAATCAATGACTTACTAACCAATCATTTTGGTGAATTAATTTCTGCTAAAGTAGCTATGACTGAAAACAGATAATGAGTCACTCTTCCAAGTAACCATGGTTGCTTTCTCACATGTAGCAAAAATCCAAAGGCATGCCTACTGTTAGACATTCCAGATTTAAGAACAGAGTTATAGGGCAATAATTTGGAGCAAAAATAACTTTATCAGTGAAAGCTAATGTAGCCTATATGGATGGTGACACCCTGGCCTGGAATTCCTGGAGCAGCCGCCATTTAATATCTTCCATTACTAGGGCAGACTCTGGGTTAAACAGATATTCAAATCCCTGGTTTTGAAAATATGGTCCTTTTGAAGAAAGGATGCCCTTTCTGTAGAGCCTCTTGGAAAGGAAGAGGCTCCACCCTTGGAAAGGAAATTGGTTCTTTCATAGAGTTTGAGGCTTTATCACCAAACTGTTTGAAACACTTCCCTGTGTATCTTTGACAGTAAGTTCTTAGTTTCCTGTCTTGGGGTGAACCTGACAAGTAGAGGTAAATAAACTCGGTTGATAAACTGTCAGACACTGGTTAGTCTGCCTGTTAACAGTAACTGCCTGAGTATTTTTCCATCAGGAATGGTGGCATTTTTTTCTTAGCTAATCTCAGCCAACTGCTAATATAAGAGGTGGGTTCATAAAACCTGTAGTTTCTCTAAAGAGCTCCAGATGCACAAAGGCAAAATAAATAGCCAACCTTACAGACAGCAAAAGATTTCTTGGTTGTTTGCATCTTGGTAATTTTAGAGTAATGCTTAACACCAGTACTACCCTCTGATTTGCTGCCTTCAGAAATAGATACCCATCTACTATTCAGTTAATTTTCCAGCCTGCCAGCCTAAAAATACAGACTTGTTACATAGAATAAAGTGGTTCAAAATTGAGGATTTTGACAGTTCGCGGGTACCACAAAGAGATACCACAATGGTAACCCAAAAGGACTTTCCAGGTGGCACAGTGGTAAAGAATCCGCCTGCCAACGCAGGAGATGCCAGTTTGATCCCTGGGTCAGGAAGATCCCCTGGAGTAGGAAATGGCAACCCATTCCAGCACTCTTGACTGGAAAAGTTCGTGGATAGAGAAGCTTGGTGGGTGATAGTTCATGGGATCGCAAAGAGTCAGATATGACTGGGCACACACATACATAAAGAGATAACTGTTTGATTTTCTAAGAGACAGAAACATACCTTATGGATCATAGTAAGCAAAACAGCATCCAGTATTTGCCACATAAAAATATTTGGAAGCACTGTCAAGTAACAAGAAAAGTTAAATGTCAGATAGCAGAAGACTTTTATGGCAGAAATAGCCTTAAGTATAATTAATAAGTTCATCATGGGAAATTTTAGTCCTGGTTTTCTGTCTGTACTTGGCTTATTTCCCAAACAATTAAGTCAGTTTTAGAAAACTTAGAAAACTGCCATGAGACTGGTTTACTCTCTTATTTGTAAGCAGTAATATGTAAGCAGTTTCTTATTTATTCTACTATATGGAAAACCTGTGTCAGATAACTACTGACATTTTTAGAAATATTCTATGGATTTTTCTTTGCAGAACTTTTAGAACATGTAAACAAATACACTGAAATAATTGCTAGTCCCTTTAAGGACTTGAGGTTTTTGAGGTTTTTTTCATAAAAAGAGTTCTATAAAGCTTTATGTTTCAAAGGAAATTTATATGGATATTTTCACATAATTTTTAAGCATGACACAGTATATCAGGGCATTATCAAGTCCATCAAAGCTTACACGATAATGTAAAAAAATGTCCATTGAGAACATATCAATAGGCTAGGTTCAGTTCAGTTCTGTCGCTCAGTCGTATCCGATTCTTTGTGACCCCATGGACCACTGTACGCCAGGCTTCCCTGTCCATCACCAATTCCCGGAGCTTGCTCAAACTGCAGCTACGCTCAAACTCAAAATAGGCTAGGTAGAATTCCTTTTTCCTGTGGGCTAAAGAAGAATTCAAAATATTGACTGTCATATATGTTAAAACACCCACTGCCATTAATTAAGTTTTATCTGTCTCTACTTGTAAGAGCAAAATGCCTATTGAAAAATATTCTTAGTTTGGAGGGCTGCTGCAACTAAAAATTTCACCTTAGATTTGCCAGTTTCAGGCAAAAATATCTTAAATTCTTCCATTTGTATTGTTTTTTTCATGAGTGGAAACTGTAAGCATCTATGAAGTCAGTCACTGTCCTTCAAATTTACTTGTACCCTTGTCACTGGGTTTTCTGTCAGCAAGTAATCTAACCTGATGAGAGTTTGTAGTTAAGCTTTTTGTGATTAAAACAAAAAGCTTAACTTTTGTTAATTAATTAAATTAACAAAATTAATTGTGTTAATTAATCAAATTTTGTTAATTAAATCAAAAACCTCTGGTGATTGAGGTTCAAGAAGACATTTTAAAAAATTAGCACCATGTACCATTGATATTTATAAAAGCTTTGTGGTAACAGTGAAGCTGTAATTTTAGATTTTCAGTAAAATTCATGGTTTTGTTTTAGCAGTGCCAAGCTGCCTTATATTGAGAAGGTGATTCTGAAGGGAGACCTTGGACTTGGGGTTTAGAAAGAGCATCAGGGATATAGTTGCACGCATCTTTCCTGTTTCCGCTCCTGATTTCCCAAGGGACCGGGGGCTTGCTATTAAACACATTAAACAACTGCCATGGCACCTTGAGGACCAGTAAGAGTAACAGGAACACTTAAGCCACACTGGTGTGTACCTGATCGCGTATCACCCGGGCCAGGGGACAATGTCAAATCATTACAAAAGAAAGCAAAGCCAACTGACTTATTTGGAAATTAGACACATTTGAACTTTTAGCTCAGTCTACTTAATTCTAATGCTGTAAGTGTAATATGATAACAAGATTATTTCCATTCTCCTGAAATGTAAAAGGTGAGTGATGAAATCTTCTTTGAAAGATACTTTGAATTCTTATAAAGTTTGGCCAAAATCAAGCTATACATTTTTCTCCCCTTTCAGATAATCAAGAGTAAGCTAATTTTTAAAAACATGAATATTCAGGCAACCATTCCTCCTATGCTGGAATCTGTTTGCCAGTTGCTCGTTCAAATAGATTTAAGACCACAGTCCAAATGAAGCCCAGGAAGTATAAGTGCTTCCAGAATCAGAAAAGCCCTTCCAGG